>NC_089214.1:1541492-1691492 GCF_963930695.1 Labrus bergylta | reverse complement strand
TTGCTCCGTCAACTCAGCGGGGACTGCTCCTAACATGCTCAATGTACTGTAATATTGCCTGGGTCTCTCAGGATCTTCTCGGCATTACAAATATGATACAAAATTCATATTTTGCAAGCATCTGAAGTCATGACTCTCAATCCACTAGACAATGAGCAGGCAGAAAAACATTTGCTTTGCATCCACACAGATTTATCTTGTGGGAGTGTTTGCACGCTAGCTATTATTTGCATGAATTTATTTAACAGAGCTTTGTGATGTGATTAGATACCCGGCTTGACGTTTGGACAAATAGTAATGCAGTGCCAACTTGGTCTGCAGGTGCCTCCAGCATGTGAAGCAACAGCAGTGACAAACTGATGGTAATTTCTGGCAATACAACCTTTCAGCCACCCACCTTACACTCCAATCCTTTCTCTCCCGCTCGCTTCTTTTTGCCCTCCTGATTAATGTGTCTTACTCACCACATGCTGCCCTTAAGACAAGAGCAGCTTACTGCTTTCCTCAGCCTGCCACAGGTCCTCAAAACCACACAGTCAAATAGGATTAGGGTTTTGCATTCAGGGCGGAGGGTGTTTTATGTGCTTGCATGTGAGGGCGCAGAAAAAAATCACCCATGAAGTGGCTTGTTTTTTTGTTTTTTTATTTTGGCCAATTTATGTCAGAAGAGAAGAAAGGTGCAGCAGCTTGGGTGGGATGAGGCCTTGGCAGCAGTGTTGTTGCAAAAAAAGATTGGAGGGGGTGAGATAGGGATTTGAGGGGGTGATTCATCGCAATCTGCCACAATGGTATATGTGTCCAAAGTTGAAATTCCAGCCGAGGTTCTGCCTTAATAAAGCCTGTTGGCGTTAAGCCTTATTACTCAGCAGCCAAATGCCAAAAGACATTTCATGTTGCACAGTGGGGCGATGCTGTCCTGTCTGGTTTTTCATTAAAAAGTAGAGGGCGGCCATTTATAGTGTTTCATTATGTGAAGATGCTCCCCTGATGTTTATTTGCATGACGATTTCTTCCAGATGGTTTTTAATTAATTTGAACCAGTGAAATTTATCGAAGTGTGAATGCACCATGGCTGTTTGAGGAAAATGTTTCCATTTCTGTCTTCAGGGATTGGGACTGATTGATTGGGCGTGTTGGAAGTGAAAAGTGGAGCGTGCATTGAGCGTGCATTATATATATTCAGTGTTTTAACACAGCCCTGAGACACAGTCTGTGTGGAAAGGTTTGCGCACATTACTATCTTTAAGTAACTGATTGTTAAAGGCTTAATATGTGATTTTTCACACTTAAATGTAATAAAAATCAGGTATATCCTCTGAAAATAACTCTGTGAGTCATGACTGTCTACAATGGGTGTAAAACCCGAGTCCCACTGTCTGTGATGTTTTCAGAGTTTTCAGAGTCCTATCTTCACTTTGTTTACATCGCCTGGACGGCCAGCTGACTCCTCCCCTCATGTATAAAAGTTGTTTAATTGAGGGACTAGAGAAAAGAAGAATAACATACTGTACTCACTGCTTAACTGTGTTTCTAGATCACGCTCATTTCAGGTAAATTTACATGCAGTGTGAAGATACCAGCATAATAAAGATCACTAGCATTAGCATGCTAACACAACAATGCAGCGCGAGTTGTTTTGGTTTCATGCTGGTGCTCAAGGGCGACATCTGCTGGATCAAAAAATCGCATATTAAGCCTTTAAATAAATGCAGACACGATAAGCGTGAACAGAGAAAAGTCGTACTGACAGTTCGACCACATCCCGTCCAAATCAACAGTGTTTCTTGCATTAATGTAAACAGGTGCACGTGTTGGCTGGTGTTTCGGTGTGTGTGTCATGCAGACAGCTGAAAGAGGAGCAGGGAAAAGTAGCTGCATGCAGCCCCATCAACACGCTTAATACTCAGCGTACTTTTTATACCCATAACCCATCTCTTTTCCCTGGCCTTTGACACAGTAAGACGTCGACTTATTTATTTATTTATTTATTTTTTGCGTGCCTATTCATTTTACTTATGTTTTATGTCTTTTAAATTGATTCTGTATTTCACATGTAGTTTTCTTTTATCTCATGTGAGCTGTTATCTATTTTATTTATTCTTCTGTACAGCACTTTGGTCAACTGTGGTTGTTTTAAAGTGCTTAACAAACAAAGTTGGATTGGATACTTTTTATTCATGATGGAAAATCCCCCCTGCATTCGGACCCCGAATATTCAGTAGGTGCCAGAAAACATCTCATAGGATGGCATGTAGGGAAAAATATGCCAGAAAAATTAAATGTCTCAAAGCTTAAAATTCTGAACTTCAGAATTATGCAGCCCAATTTTTATATTTTAAATATTTTTGGCTGCAAAAAACGTTCACTTTTCAGTAGTTTCCTTTAAAACACTGGCTTCATCAAGATTATGAGAATTGGCTGGGAACTAAATAGTAAGTTTTTATAAAAAAGCAATCCATCGGTTGATCCTCATCGGCCTTTCCCTCCATGGCAACTGGTGTCCCATTTCGTCAGGAGGCAAACCTTGGAGAAATGGCAGAGCCCAAAGGAAGTGTTGCAGCCTGTGCATGTTTCTGCCTCATCACCCGCTCTATCCCCCAGACAAAAGCAACAACTTTCCAGACAAACGTAAGGCCCAGGAACACAGATGTTATGCAATCTGGGTCTCAATAAAATGTGATAAAATGTGTCCCTGGTTTCAGCCACAAATGGAAGGAAATGGTAAAGATATTCTTTTGTTGCCAGTAAAAAGCCTCAGACGCATCAAGGGTGAATCCATCGTACATGACTGGAACAACAATGAACACCCGGTGTTTGTTTGTTTGTGCACCTAGATTCTGAAAGCATCACTAGTAGCCTTACATCATCCAAATGACCATCACTATTTTCACATTTCTTATTACTGCCGGTGATGGTTTTGTTACTCCAAGATGAAAGTAGAGAATTGGAATTGGTGGCCAATAAAAAAGACCAATCCCCATAGAGATGTCAGACTTCATTGGCCTGGATGAGATTGAACCTTTCCTCTTAACCACCTTTCTGTCCACCTGTCACTGAACGCCAATTGAGTTGACGCCGGTGCACGCTGAGCCCTGCTGTCAGTCAGCAGTCTAAAGGCTAATTCAGAATGACATTTTCCGTCCATCTGTGCAGTCTCAGTCTCTGTTTATTTTGGAAAGTGCAGCAGGGGGATAGCGAGCTCTCTTCTAAACCTACTTATCCCAAAACTGTGTGTTGCATTTTGTGCATGATGGCACATTTCCTCTGTCTTGGGTCTACCATGAATCTGGAGCTGAGAGAGAAGACTCTAAATGAGAGCCTTTTTCTCTGCACCTTTTCTAATCCTCTTACGCTCCATCTTTGACCTCTTATCGTCGCTTTTCTTAACATTACAGAGTCTAATTACGTATCGGCGGTCCAAATTCAGCTGTGTGGAATGCAGCTCCGGGCCATATGTGATGTAACCAAATTTGCTGTGCAAGTTCTGCTGCTGAGGCTAATCCTATCAAATGTGGATAAGTACAACACAATCCCAGGTCTAACACAACCACATGGGCAGGCGATACAGATCCCCTCACATCAGCCAGCTAGAGCTGATTTAGAAATAAAAGCTGGCAAACATCGATGTTTCCTCAGCCTAATCCATACCTGACCTTCATATTTAAGTAATGTTCTGTGGTAACACCTTTGTATGAAGGACAACCATGAGCTTGGTTTTATCTGTGTTTAAAACCAATTTAAGATCATATAAACGAGACTGGATAACATTAAAAGCAACTTGTAAAGACTCAAAAGCCTGGGTGAGTGAGGTTGAACAGAAATAAATAATGGTGTCGTCTGCATAAAAATTATACATTGCATTTGACAAGTTATTACAGAGATTGTTTATATAGAGTGAAAATAAAATGGGTCCCAGCACTGAACCTTGGGGCACCCCTTTAGTAATGTTCAGACACAAAGTGGATTCCAATAGGCATTAATGAATGGTGTCATGTCCGGATTTGGATATGTTGCTTTAATGCAAAAATTACAAAAATGAATGCAAAGGTACCAAAAAGTTGGCTGTAGTAGTCTCAGTGGCTTCACTCATTGGTATCTGCAGAGGTGTTTTGAAGACCAACAAAGAGGTTCCCCATGTTGGAAATGCTATCTCAAGCTAACTTCCAATCAATCAAGAATCAGGCAAAAAGGTAGAGCAGAGGCGGGCCTTATGCCTCCTGGCAATCAGCTACAATAAGGCCGCATTTTAGTTAAGTAAACCACGCCCCTAATTATGAAAATATTTGAATAGTCTACCTGTTAATATCCATCGAAAACTTCAAACTTTTGCTTAAAACTCACCTCTTTGCTCTGGCTGTTAATTCAATTTGAGCTTGACATTAAAATATTTCTATTCATGCTCCTATTCATTGTGTTTTTATTGTGTTTCATTCTATATGCTATTTTATTTGTTGTTTTTACATTGTGTTTTTATAAAGCACTTTGGTCAATTAAGGTTGTTTTAAATGTGCTATAGAAATAAAGATTGATTGATTGATTGAATAACTTAAAAATGTAAACGAGTTTCAGCTCTCACACTGAGAGATCTGAAACCTGTACTATAGCTTATCTATAATAATAAGCAATGTGTTTTCTGTATAATAGAGAAACCAAGAGTATGACTGAGCAAGATTCATGTTATAACCAAGATCATATAAATCCCGCTGTACCTCTGCACGGTGTTCAGTTTTGTTCACCGAGCTGTCTCGTGTCAGCAGAGTCTGACCTTCTTTGCTGATATGAATTACGGTTACATTTTCTCCTGCAGCAGACAGTGGAAAGTTTATAAAATCTGTCTTCCATATCCGCTCATAAGGCCACAGCTAAGGCGACAAATACTGTATTATTATTGTCCAAACACAAAAGGAAGCCTATAAAGCTGTTGCCAAGCCCAGCTGCCTTCACTGTGGGAGAGCCATATATCTCTCCTGTCTGAGTGTGGTCATAAACGAGCCGCTCTCTGTCCATAAATATCCTCTTATTGTTTCTCATGCCATTCCAGACCACTGTCAATACGTCTAGACCCCGACAGAATTGGTCATCTCTCATGAAACACACCATTTTTCGACACCCAACCCAAGAATGCAAAAAGATAAATAATAAATACAGGAAGAGGGAAAGTGGGATGCTATATTTCAGGAGCTGACAGACTGTTTCGGAGGCATCTGGCGGCAGTTTCTCTCTCACCTGTGGTGTGTGCAGTCGGGTCATGAATCAAGGAAGGAAGTCAGCCAAACTATCAAACATAGTAGAGGTCAAACTTTACCCCTCATGAGCACAAATAAGATTTACGCTGACAATGATCAGGAGAAGATTGGCAGGCCTCGGAAGGCTTTTGGACGTTTAGGGAATGTCGGCCAGCGTCCCACATGCTGCAGATTGATGGAGGTCTAACGTAGCCTGGGAGAACATGGTGCCTTCAGCAAGCAGATACACAAAATACAAGAAAGAGGAGAATAGGAGAGATATCAATGATCGTCTCTCAACTGGAAGGTTGATGGTTCGATCCCCAGCTCCTGCAGCAACATGTCTACTGTGGCCTTGGGCAAGACACTTAAAGGCAGGCTTGGTCATTTTCTAAAACTAGCATGATTTAAAGTAGCATTCCCTCAGTGCTGCGTCTGCACCCACCCCCTCCCCTCTGTGCTCCCTCTAAAGCCACGCCCCCTCACTTACATGCACGAGCATCAGTGCTCCAGAAGCAGACCTCAACTCATCGCTTTCAGTGTGGGCTCGTGCATGCAAGGGTTAGAGAACGAGCAGGGAGACAGGGAGGCGTCTGATTGGTTCATCAGATTGGTACCACGTGGCAGACATTGGTTGAAGTTTTTACAGGCTTACATACTGATACAGATGATAGATTTTATTTGTTCCTTTTTCAGCATGTATATGAATGGGATATGTTTTTTTTGTTAAGATTTTGGGCTTTTTGTGCGTTTATTGTTGCGATAGGACAGTGGATAGAGTCGGAAATCAGGGACAGAGACAGTGGAGAACGTTTCAAAACCTGCCTGGAGGACCACAGGGGGCGCTACCAGTCCCCCAGGATATTTGACTTCTGATGGACTCTTTACCCAGCAGCCTCTGCCACCAGTGTGTGAACGTGTAGGTGTGAACGTGTAGGTGTGACCTGTGGTGTAAAAATGTTTGAGAAGTCAGAAGACCAGAAAAGTGCTAAACAAGCTCAAGTCCATTTACCATTTACTAATCGAGACCAGAGTGCTCAGAGACAAGACCAAGACCAGGACATTCAGGGATCGTAAGCAATTCAAATTTGCTCGAATTCCCGCTATGCACGAATAAACTAACCGCCATATCCAACCAGCTGTTTAACATCTGGTTACATGTAGATTGTTCTGTCTGTAACTTTTGAACAAAAAGACCTGTCTCACCACCGCCTGGGATGCAGATGATCAACAGCCTTCCTCTGTAATTATGTTCAATAATAATAATATTTACAGTATTAGTGGAGCTCATCTGGAAATGATCTCTCTAATTGCTCTATTAGTATGTGAGGCATCAGCCCCCACAGCCTCCACCCGCATCATTATGTAAAGTTATCTCGTAAATGAAAGACTGCACTGCACGGAAATGTGCTTTTAATCATTTTATTATTATAAGATATGCAAATGTATCATTTTCTGGTTTTTTAATGATGATTACATGTCAGTGTTGTCTCCGCGTTAGCCGCGAACATTACTCTCCAGTCGGGGTTAATGCAAGCCGTGGGTTTTCCTTCCTCCTCTGCAGGTTATTAAGGCGCTGAGTATTGCGCTCTTTTTATGGACTCCCAAGTCAAACACCTGTGGAAGATGTATGCTCACATCATTGATGGTAGAAGAAAGCCAGAGGACCCGGGCGATGTTTTTTGCAATTTCCCATCTCTCCGTACTGAGAGATAATTAGAAGGAGAATTTGATTCATTAGCCTATGGAAAGAAGCGCACCTTCCCTCCCTGAGCGGATGGCCCTTCCACTTCAAAGGAGGAAGCACAGGGTTCTTTGATCCACGACCAGCAGCAGTAGGAGATGGGTAGAACACTACAGAGCACCTCTGTGATTGCTGTGCGCTTCTCCGCCTCGGGACACACCGGCTCTGGAAGATGGATGATGATCGTCAGGCACGTTAGAAAGATAATGTGATCCGATTCTGAGGATTTGGCCCCCTAAACTCGCTTCGCCCCAGCTGTCCAGATTAACTTTGTGTCATGTCCTGTGATGTCCACCTTAGGTTTTTTTTTTTTTCCCCCACATTTACTCTCTTTCTTGGCTTTTTATTTCTTTTCATCCCTTCCCCACATGTGGTCGATTTTACAGCCCGCTGACCTCGACACTAATGCAGTCACACAAAGACTCAGACGGTAGTGGAGGTGTGTGCGTACGAGCATGCACTTTCCTTTTTTACCTTTTCCCGTCTGCGCTTTGAAGACGGGGACAAGGTGATATTCCAATTCACTTGGGCGGATGTACCAGTCACCTTCGTTTCAATTACAATATCTCCGCTGCAATGGATGCACAGCTTGTTCCTGCCTTTTCAGTATCTTTGCTCCGTCCTATCTTCCCCTTCTTTAAAAGCTTTTTTTTTTTGCTATTCCCGCTCAGATAGATGTACTACTTTAGGGCGGAGAGAATCCCAATTAATTTAGAGGTCGTTTGTTTAGTCCTCCTCATCAGATCAATTTTATGCAGGAGGGAAACAAGGAAAATCGTTACACAGCTTAAAAGAAACCAAAGTGAATTACAGTAATTATTTAATGCTTGGTCTTGATCAAGCTAAGTGTCTGTACAGGCTTTTATTTATTTCCTTAATAGCCCCTTCATCTCCCAAGGTCCCTGTGTGGACTGATAAAGAACACAAGACACGTTCATGAACAGAGGACACATTTTACTGTTAAAAAAGGCTTTCTGTTTGAACACAGATGATTTTGATTTTTGGATTAACTTTGATTACAGGAGAGGCCTTCAAGTAGTCCCGAGTTTCTCAGTAAACAGGAGACTCCTGCTCTTCAGCTGTATTCACAGAGTCATTTATTTGTTCTTTCTTTGTTGTATATGCTGACAACTAGCATCATTATAAAAAGCGCTATAACTCTGGTCACTTCCTGTCAGCGCCTGTGTGTCCGATCAGACGTTGAGTAGACAGCGTTCACCATCGTTCACCATCGTTCCTCCATGTTCACGTTCATAACTGTCTGAGAAACACTCAGGTTTCTTGTGCCTTTGAGCTTCACTCTTTCTTCAGATGTAGTTTTGATTCAGCAAAGTCAAACGACATCCAGCCAGTTGCAGCTTCACTTGAAGCAACACAGTATTTTTATGTTGTTTACGGTGCGCCAGTCAAAATGGTTAGACTATTCTGTCGACACCTCTCCCCCACAGAGCACGGGGCTCGACACTCTGCAGGGAGCAGCAGAGCACTCCACTACAAGGAGGCAAATGGAGGGCCGCTTAATAATTTGGTGAGTTGTAACCTTAGGAAAAAAAAAAAAAACTTCTCCTGCTTCTCCTGCAAGAACAACAGCTTTCTATTCTTTACTGGAGATCAGCGTTTGAGGGAAAACAAGACAGTCGACAAACAGCTCAGTCCAAACAAATGAAGATAAATCTAGCGCCGCGTTTGGCAGAGCAACTGGAGCAGAACGAATCCCACCTGCTAATTCATATGGTTGCACAATCTGAGAGGGAAAATGTCTCCGCTGCCTGCCTCACAAGTTTAATTGCGACTCGTTTTAATGTGCGTTGGCTGAAAGGAGAACTGTGGGAATAACATTTTGGAAATCCTTTTGCAGGGGCAGCAGTTGTACGAGCTTTTATTTGGATTGTGAACTAATGGCTTCAATAACGTTTGTGTCGATTGAGACAATAAATCGAGCTTTCAGCTGTAGCCATTTAAAATCTTTGTACAAAATAATTCAGCCCATGTTTGAGAGTTGAGACACACTTGATGCATTTCACAACATCTTTCTCATTGTTTGTCTTATAACAGGGGTTCCAAAAATTATTTTCCTTGAGCTAAGCCCCCCCAAGACCCTCACATAAAACAGTTAACCAATGGTTTCCAAAAATTGAACATAGTTTTAATCCTTTTCATTGATAAGATCCCAATATAATAGGCATACACACACTTGCTCTTACCAAATGTACTTGTATGTACATTTGTATAAACTAATGTAAATAATGTATAAACTATCCAGTCAGGGTGTTGTCATGATTTTTGTTAATATGTGCGAATCTCATGTTGTCTCATGATGTCACAATTGTTTTTGTTTGATAACGACGACTTATAAGATGGTTTCTATACTGATTAGAGCTCTCAAGAACTGCCCTCAATGTTGTGCTTTGCCTCTGGTCACTTCCTGTCAGCACCTGTGTGTCCAATCAGACTCAAAGCTGATCGTTTGCTCTTACTCACATTGTTCCCTTTTTTCTAGATCCTTGCTTGTGTTGTTCTTACTCTCTGATGGACGTCGCTTTGGATAAAAGAGTCTGCTCAGTGAATTGTAGAATTGTCTACCTCAGCGCAGACAAAGTCATGAACCACCTGAGATCATTGCAGTTTTTCAACACTTCTGATATTTATCCAGTAGTGGTGGATTGTGTGTTGGGTGAAAATATTTATTACAAAAACACAAAAACACAAAAAGACACACACAGCTCATTTGCATTTAAAGGAAGAATGTGCGACCTTTGGATCCAGCATGAAACCAAAACTGACCCCCTCCATCCTGAAGCCTCCGCTCTCCTCCAGAGACACACCTCCAACCCCCCTCCACTCAAGTTTACAGCAAGGAGTTATGAATTAGAAGGCACCATAATTAAAGCACCATTAAGCATAAATAGCGGACAAAATTGTGCTCAGCTCGAGCTGCAATCACCTGTGTCCTGCATTGTTGTGTTAGCATGCTAATGTTAGCGCTCTTTAGTTAGCTCGTAGCTTCACATTGTTGTGTTAGCATGCTAATGTTAGCGCTCTTTAGTTAGCTCGTAGCTTCACATTTCATGTAAACTGACACAGAATGAGTGTGATCTAAAAACTCTTACTAACATCCAAATAATCAGTGAGTATGTTCTTCTTCTTCTCTCTAGTTCTTGACTAAAACAGCTTTTATACACAAGGGGAGGAGCCGGCCGTCCCGTCCATGTAAACACGGCTCTGACAACAACACAGCCAGCGGGACTCGAGCTTCTCCCTCATGCTGGACTGTTTAATTCCCTGAATGTTAGCATGTAATGTTTCAAGGCACTTCCCTAAAATGATGGTAAATGGCCTTAAGCTTGTATTGTATATTTTACATGTTGCTGCAGGAGCTGGGGATCGAACTCTCGACCTTCCGGTTGGGAGAGGACGACTCTACCAGTTTAGCCACAGCCACCCTAATTATCTGTCTTTCAAAGTTGTTGTAAGTTAGCTGAAACTTTCTTCTTCTTTCCCCTAAAAGTTATCTGCAAGCTGCTTTTTTTTTTTTTTTTTTTTTTTAAATCCTCAGTGGACGGTCACACTCATAAAATTCCATTAAATCTTCACACCGCCGTCTCGATGCAGGTCCTTTAAAACAGTCACCCCATTATGTGTTTCCGTAGATTTTATTCTGAGACGAGAGGTGGAAGAAAAACTTTGCAGCATTCCCATCATGAACAGGCTGTGAAAAAAAAAAAAAAAGGAACGAGATGACACAAAAAACTCTCCACGACCATTCTGTCATTTCAAGACGGAAATGTGGGTGTGCAGCGTGTCCAATCGGGATAATACTTCTCAATGAAACTTTTTTCCCTTTAATGTAATTTCAATTTCACTGTGTCCTTTTGAGGTCAGTGAATCTTTGTCTGACTGTGCCCTGGGAAGGTAAACTTAATTTACTGCTATATCTCTCCCCCTCTGCTAAGGCGCAGCATGTCCAATAGTGAACCTCCTAAACATAATCAATTATCTGAGCTCCAATGGCAGAGAATGCAGAATGCTGATAAGACTTTGTAGACTTTTTTTTTTTCTAATGAAGAGAGAAAAGACGATTTGGTTCAATACCCCGGGGGAGTTTTTTTTCCCCCCTTCTTCTGGTAAAAGAGAATTATTCATTGCGTTCTCTAAGGGAAAAGTCGATCATCCCAATAAGTCACCGAGTTGTTGTCCCTTTTCGCCCGTGCTGAATAGGACCCTCGGCAATGTCGATTTTATGTCATATGCTTTGTCTGCTTTTTTCTGAAAAGGCGCGCTCGTGTCGGCGACTTAAAGCGACTTTGACTCAGCGGTGTTTTATGCACAGCTGACACTCGCCTGCATTTATCAAGGTGTAGTGGGACTGTCATGTTAAAAACGCTTGCGTAGCCTGAAATCAGCATTACCTCCTACCTTATCATTCCCGTCCCGTGCTGTTGTCGTCTTGATAAAAAATGAAGCGTGATGTTTATTAATAGCCATGTGAGCTGTGGGTGTGTATAAGCGTGCTCGCCCCCCCCCCCCCCCCCCCCCTCCCCCTCGCTGTAACACTTTTCTGAATTCATATTTCTGCTTTAAAACAATCATTTTGCCCTCGGGGTCAAGTTCAGAGGAGACCCGCTTCCTAATGCCTTCTATTGATCATCTCTGCAGCTGATTTGCATGTAAAGAGCCGGTGTGCAAAGCTGCTCATAGATAAAGAATGACACTCCACCAAAGATCAGCTGAATCGATCTTTCGGCTATTCCTCCCCCTATCTTTGATGACAACCTGAGGCTGCTTTTTGACAAATGCTCCACGCGCGGCTATGCTAACAGATGAAAACAATGGATTAGCCTCCTTTTGCCGTTTGATTCTTTAACAGTAAAATGATTCAAAGTCATGCTGACCTTTTACAAGCAGCATCTGTGGGGGGACAGGATTTATGTTCCATGGACCCAGGCTTTATGCCAACACACTGGCTGCTGTTTTTTCTACCATTAAACAAGAGTTATGCCACACTTCCCATTTAATCACAAGCTTCTTTTTTTTTCTTTTTTTTTTTTTCAGGAGGCCAGAGCTGAATCAGAGCGCCCAAAGCCAATGACTCACTGCGAGGGCCCCCATTTGACAGATTACACCTGCAGTCACACTTAAAGGTAATGTTAGCAAAGGAGGAGGAGAGCCTAACAATTCCATTAAATGTTTCCAATTGACCTTCACGGCGAATGAACAGGTGGGTTCAACGTCGCCAACATGGTGCTTAGAGCGCTCAGAAGCCGCCGCATTCAATATTCCTGTTACACAGTAATTAATCATCATTTCCATCAAAGGATCACTGGCAATCATTGTATTAATCCTACCTCTGCCCTCATTGGAGTCACATTTTTATGTCCTAAAATTACTTAGTCCAGAGTGTTTTTCTCAAGGGTACTCCAGCAGCTCCGAGGGCAAACTCGGCAGTTTCACGGTCCGCCGGTCCGCTCTAAGCTCCGTGCGGCTGCCTAGCAGAGCCTCCCGACCATCTCGACAGCGGAGTGACAAAGTGTGGAGCAGAAACCTGTTTAACACTTCATCATTCGCTGTCATAGACATCCAGAAGGAGCGCCGCAATTCACCACATACAGCGAAAGAGAGAGAGAGAGAGAGAGAGAGAAATAGACCCCCTGGCAAGGTTGATCACATCTGTGAAATTAGAAATACTTTAGGCCTAAATGGCCGCCGAGTGTGTTTGCCTTTGTAATTATCTGCAGCCACTCGTTCCAAGTCTACCCTCTTTTTACGGAGTAATGCCGCCTGCCGCATACATACAGCCTGAATTTGTCAAAGACGAATAGAATTTTGGGGGCAAATCTCACAGCGATGAATAGACCAACACACTCTATTTCATGGCCCGTTAGATTTAAAGAGTATTATAAGCCATTCAGGAAGATCTATCTTAAGGCGTGTTAGGTTTGGATGTGTTATACAAAACATACTGTGGGATGGAGGAATAGTGGTTAACACACCATGACAGCAACAGGCCTGGTGAAAGAGATAAAAAATAAAGTAACCACGGGTGAACTTTTAAGGAGTCATTTCTGTACATGAATCTGCATTTTAAAGGGAATGTTGGATCCTTTATGTTAAATTAAAGGGGACATATTATGAAAACACCCACTGCTACAGCGTTTCTGAACATTTATCTGTGTAACCTGAGAGTCTACTGACCCACAACATGTGAAATAAACCATCCAGTCCTTTGTTTGTGGTCTGCATAAGTCTTACAACACAGAGAAAAATGATCTGTTTCAAATGTGCTCTCCTTGTGATGTCACAGTGGGATTCTGGTATCTTCACCCATGGACTCCACCTCCAGACTAGAACAAAACTTTTCCACAGGTCCACCATTTTTATTCTCTCTACAGAGGAGTGATGTCTACGGGGAAAACTCAGGGGGGGGTCATTAAATTTAAAGAGACACACACACCAAAACGGAGCGTTCTGAGAGAGCTGGTTTATACAGGGTCACAAACCTCCTCTGGTGCTTGATTCATGTTATATTTTGACAAAAGCACAGCACAGATGGGGGGCTGTTTGAAAAGGTGGAGGAGGGGGAGAATATGTCCTCTTTAAAAGAAGAATGTTATTGCTTATTATTGATGTTAGCATGAAAAACAGAAGTGTGGAGATGAGTTTTTATCCTTCTCTAATGTTAAATGTCCGAGCCCTTCTCTACTTTTCACCTCTGAAATTCAGATTGCTTTTTGAAGCAGGGCAAGTTCCCGGCCTTATTTGAGATAATAAGAGCGCTATATGCACACACAGCTCCCTACTAGTTTGACCGAGGATGTGACCCAGCCTGCAAAGTAAAAGTTCCATTTAGCAATGGGAATTGAAAAGTAAGAATAAAAAAAAAAAACTTCATTCTGGCACAGTGCCCGTCTCTTTGTGTGTGCACATGCAAGTAGATGGTTTCCGCTATCTGTTTATGAGAGTTTAAGTGAGCCAGGTGGGTGTGGAGGATAAGAGTGGCCGGGTTTAAAAAGAGGAAAGAGTAAGTAATGTGAGTATTGACCCACAACCCCCCCCCCCCCCCGTGTGTGGGAGTACAGGAGAGGGGTCAGCAGAGATAGTGCTCTGTGTAAGGCCACGGATGAAGCCCAGCTCTGTGGATGTTTAACAAAAAGTGCTCCAACACAGCTTCTGAAATAAAAAAAATAATAATTTGAAGGCTTTAAAATCTGGTTAAACTTCTTCTGTGAGCTGGCTCTCTCAGTTCAGTGTTTTTGTCATATTGCCTTTTTGTGAGGCCGCTCTTCATTTCAAGGCTATTTTGTAAGCAATGTCTACCATTGAATCAGAATTTGAGGATTTTTTAGAAGCAAAACTATAATTGCAAATTCAAAAATTTAAATCCGGTGCGTGTACTGAAAAAGTTCAGTTTAAAAATCTCCTTAAGTGGACTTACAGATACAATATGGGGAATCATGGGAGTTCTCTCTGCTTGCCCCCCTCCTGTGAAAACGAACTCCACATTGTCGTAGTCATGACGACCGGGTGAAACCAACCCGAGGAAGAGATAATCTACATGACGTTTCTATCACAACAGCTCATACAGCAACAGTACGGCAGCTTTCAGCAGCAGCTCACGCTTCCTCATGCGACCTTTGACGTAACATCTGGAGTTTCCATGGCAACGATAAACATTCTGTCTGTTATGGCGTCCGCCTCGAACAGACACGTCCAGTTACAGCTACGGATTTCTCTGGCTTTGATAATTGCTGGAAATATTTGACATATGTTAAGGTAAACATGGTCATAAAATTCTACATATTGTATGTTTAATACAACTCATAGTTTCAGAATATTTGAGGTGTGTGTGTGTGTGTGTGTGTGTGTGTGTGTGTGTGTGTGTGTGTGTGTGTGTGTGTGTGTGTGTGTGTGTGTGTGTGTGTGTGTGTGTGTGTGTGACCAGAACACAAAACAGAGTCAGAGCCGCTTCAACATTATTGAACATTTTCCAATTAGGATTCCCGGAGAAGCTCAGCACAGACTTCATAGTGCATTAGCTGAGAGGTGCTCAATGTGGGGGGAAAGGAAATGAATTACCTTTGTGAGCTTTCATAGTGTTTTAATGCACATGGCAGCTTTTTGCTCCGTGATTAGGGATCTTGAAAATATTTAGGGAAAGGCCCCGGCTAAATATACAGCCAAGGAGACGTTCTCATACCTTACTTAACCAAGTGTGAAATAGCTTTGGCTAAGTAAGGGGACAACCATTAATACTGATAAAAATGGGACTAGGTGCTCTCAAGGTGGAATGTGAGTTCTCACTAAGAAAGTGATTTATGTCACCTTCAAGAGAGGTTAAAAAAAAAAAAAAAGCTGCCTCCCTGAATGAAAATGTATCTAACACACACTTGTGCCCACATACACACTTCCCAGACTCACTGGGCTGTCATATTAAAAGACTGAAAAGTTCCAGCTGTGATGTTGCAGAAGTTTTATAATGCTACATCATAAAAGTTCAAATCAAAGTACCGTACTTGTTTACCCATCAGGCATTGTAAAGTTAATCTTTGAAGGTCACATTTGATGCCAAATCCACTTCACCATGTTCCTCTAACTCTAACATGTGTCTCTATTCTGTCTACAAACCCCCCAATGATGAGAAAAGTCCATCCTCTCCATCTTCTGCCTGCTCCACTTTTCAGAAAATGTGTGCTCAAACAGGCCGTTTGGAGATGTTCCCTTCATGACATCACAAAGGGCAGTAGCCCCTCCCCCAGGTGGGTGACACTCCCACAGCTAGGTGTTTGTTCTGCCCTCTGAGTCTGCCTTCTCACCGTAAACAATAGGACATGGAGCGAGAAAGACCGAGTACACCCAAGTCCTTCCAGAGAGGGGGCGTGGTCAGACACAGCTCATTTACATATTTAAAGGTACAGACACAGAAACAGCCTGTTCTGAGCAGGGCTGAAATAGAGGGGTTTATAGACATGATCAAATACAGGATCAGAGTGGATTTTTAGCATTTAAACTTGTTGAAAAGGAGTGTAATATGTGACAGGACAGAGACTCATTCCCCAATCCATCGTTTCCGGCAGAGAACCATGGCCTCGGGCTTGGAGGGGCTGACCCTCAACCCGACTGCTTTGCAATCTGTGGCAATGCCTGAAGCAGCATTGTCAAAAAACAAAATAAAAATCTGAAAAAGCACTGAAGTAATTCTGAGGTCGACTAACCGTAAACTTTAATCCACCTCAACAGCACCTTGAGATCCTGTCACTGAAAATCACAAACACAATTGGAGGAAAGGGGCTTGCCTGGCAACATGTTTGACTTTGTGCTGAGGATGTAAACACAGCTCTCACTTTGGTCACACAGGGACATGAGGGCTCGCCACATGACCCCCCGAGGGACACGATCATAAGCCTTCTCCAGGTCTATAAAAAACACATGTAGCCTGGATAAACGATTAGGAAAATTGTGATTTAACAAAACATGATGTGCATTCAGTATTAAACTTGACAAGAGGATATTACATTGAGCGAGGACTAGTCAAGTATAGTAGGTTAATTTGCATGATAGATGGACTGTTTTCTTCTATTGGTGTTATAAGGAATGACTCAAAGCCCATGAGGCCTCTTCATATAGGCCAATGTAAAGCCCTGCGGTATTCACTCAGCTCTTAGTTTACATTAGGAGTGTTTATGTGCAACCAGCCTTACAGCCCCCGGGGGATATGGACGCTTGACCTTCACAGCCAGACGTCATTTGTTACTACAGATCATTCCAAAAACACCCACTTGGTTTCAAAACAGGACAGAAATGACAGCTCATCTTCTAACTATTATGAATACTTCCACTGTAAAATGTCCGTCAAAAGACCTTTTAGGAGATGTTTGAGACGAGTGTCAGAAGCGCCGTCAGTCTGCATGCTCGTGCCAGGTAGCATAAGCAGCTTGCTCTCTCATCCTTCTTTATAAAGCCCAGTTTTCAAAAAATTCCTCCCCTGCATCATTATCTTAACATGAGATTCTGAGTGTCTGCATAGAGGATACGTCCAGGGTTTGTCACCTTCCTAATTGGCCAAATCAACGTGCGGTACATGCCTGTGGATATGCTTTATTAGCCTAATCAGGTCTCTAGAGGCAAGACCCCCGGCATAAGACCCCTTCTCAAGTAGTTAATAAGGTTCTTGGTTGAGATCAGGATGTAGCACCGCAGCATGCCAACAATATAACTGTGGTTGGAGACGTGTGCTGTACACTACTGTATGTCTTTCAGGGAGGATTAGGGATTTATGTGAGTAATATATGCACGGGGCATTCATGGCTGCTGAGGCGGTTTTTTGAGCAGAAGCTGAGCTCAGCTGTAGCTTGTAAAAAAAAGACTGTTACATTAGAAATGTACAGTCAAGGCTGCAGGATCGACCTCGGACAATAGCTGTGCAGAAACACTCCTCGGCTGGGAACTGAATGTTCTCATACAAGTCTCAAGCTAATGCAAAAACAGGTAGCTGATAAAAAGACATTAAAATGTACTTTCAGGCCCAGCTCTGAATAATGGGATGTCTACGTTACTGCTTTTCCTCTCACTTTCTCTCTTGAACACAAGCTGATGTAGTAGGACCTTTCTCTACTGCTGGGTACAAAGAAGCTCGTCCCTGATTCTGACTGGTACCCCCCCCCCCCCCTCACTCTAATACCTCCAAGTCAAATAAAGTACAAGCTTCCTTTGAGCTCAAATGTTTCTTTTTTTTTGGCTGTGTGCACTCTCTGAAGCTAGATCAGAATATTCTACTAAACTGTGATGGTGCTAAGAGCATGCCTGATTTCCAGAAAGCTCTCAATGCTAGTCTAACTAATGGTTGTCAAGTGTGTCCACACAGGGATGACAAAGATTCACAACCAATGGACTTGTGCAACATCCGTGCTAAAAAAGGCCATGGCAGATCAAGAGTATCCCCACAGGAGGGAACACATAAGTACCCCCCAGCCCCCGTTCCCGGTCTTCATTATCTGAAGAATACCGATCTCTTACTCCAAGACGCCGTTGTTTAAGTGAGGATTATTATTGATATTATTGACATTTTGATGAAGCAGCTTTCTAACAGTAAGTCCTCCAGTTCCAGATCATTTCTGATATTCACCACGATGACAGAGTCAAGAGAAATGAGATACTTGATTAGTTCAGTTCTGCATTTATTATATTTCTATTGGATAAACGGCTTTCAAGCAGTAGTATGTTACTGGTTAATAGAGCTAGGACAGTGGATAGAGTCTGAAACCAGGAAGAGAGAGAGAAAGTGGAGAACGACATGCAGGAAAAAGGGGCAACAGGTCGTAATCGAACCCGGGCCGCCCGCTCTAGAGAACTTTGGCCTCTGTACATGGGGCGCACGCACTAACCACTAGGCTACCAGTTCAGTTCAGATCTTTACTGTCACTGGAAGGGAAATTTTATTTGCAGCAGTGGACACAAAAACACAACAAATAAACAGACAGTGCAACACAACCTGATGAAATACAACCAAGAAATATAAAACTCACTGTTCGTTAACAAGTTTCACTCAAATGGTATAAATACGTAAATATAATAAACATAAAGTGCAATAGCTCTGCTTGAAAGTGCAGTCAAGGATTTAAAGAAGATTAAGAGCTTTAATTGCACGAGGAACATATGAACATTTATATCTGTTTGTCTTAGCCCTGGGCAGCCTGAACCTCCAACCTGAGGAGAGAAGAACAGATTCCTCTAAGAGAGGACGACAGTCAGAGCTGGACAAGATAGACTTTGCTTTCCTAACAACTTGTCTGTTCCAGATATCTGACAATGAAAGCTGCTGAGCGCCCCCAACAAAGCAATTTCTTAAAGGAACATACCCCTCACACAATCGACTCACCGTAGATGCTGTATGTTTGTAAGACAATAAGATCTTAAATCCGCCGTTCAAAATGTAATTTAATGAACCATGATGTATGCAAATGCATGAGAAGCCCCCCATCTCAGGTTAAAATCTTATTTCTTATTATACTTATCACCATAACAGCTGCAAAATAAACTTCATGCAATATGGAGGATTACAATAATAGAATGGAGTTTATGTAAGTGGGAACATACTTTAGCTGTAGTTTAGATTTGAACTGGGTTACTTTCAACAATGAGGTCATTTCAGTCAGACTAGTTCAACATAGAAGCTCTATGGAGTGGAGCTATGTTAGCCAGCATCATGACAACATGTCTGTGATTCTCTGGAGTCCATTGAACACTTGACCTGAACTCTCAGGCTTTGTAAAAATCAGTGTTGCTCCGACCCTAGACAAAACAAGTCCTTTATTTTTATATTGTAGACTTGGTAACTGATGAATGCATCCACCTACATCCAGTTCACTCTCTTCTCGTTTCTGCAGTGATGTCCACTGAACAGGAACTCTGCACCATGATATGGGCAGCCTCTGGCTCAGAACAGCCCCGTGTCACCGCTGCCTGTCTGCTGTCCTCCCACTGGCTTGTTCCTTTTCTCTGCCAAATGCAGCTGTCTCGCACGCCTCTTAGCAACAGCCCGACTCAGGCCCAGCTGCTAGCAGAGGCAGACAGCCACACGTGCACAAACATGCAGGCTTACTGGTATCCACCCGTTTTCTTCAAACACCATGTTTACACACACTATAGCTGTAAACATAAGAAAAGATACACATGGAATCCAGTTATTCCTGTTAATACTGATGTTTATATCTGAATAAAATCATCACGTTGGGGTTTTTGATGAATACCACGAGTAGTAACATCAAGGTTTGTGGTCTCATCACAGCGAGAATCTCACAGCTCTGCACCAGGTGGATGCAAATGGCAGAACCAGATAATTGAATGCCACCCTGCTGTGATCGAAATACCTCCATAGTGATATAACTCTATGTCCCAAACCTTGATTTACGCCAAACCACAACATGGTCAGCCAGTCTGCTCCTGTTGTTTGTGTGCTGTGCTGGGATGGGATGGGATGTGGGCCGTGCTATTCATGGTGTTGATAATTGACAGATTGGCGCGCTGCAGCAGTTATTCTCAGGGTATCAGGATGTATTTCCTGTGTGCTCGCATTTCATTTTTTTCCCACTCAGCTGTCACATATTGACAGTCTGCAGTAAATCTGACATGCATCAATATGATGAACAAGGAAAATGAGGCGCTGCGAGCGGAGGGGGGTCTCGCTGTTTAGTGGGACGGAAACAGCTGGAACAACAAAGATACAAAAAATAACAATTAGCATCCTCCTGCAGACAAAACTTCTGCTGTTGATACCTTCTGTTTGAAAATTAAGATGCTTTTCTCGGTTCAGTTTGGACCGTACCTGCATCAGAATGCTGCCAGTTAAATCAGATTTTGGCTTTAAGACAAAAAAAAAAACTCGACTACTCATTCTGTGTTATTCTTTATAGTGCTGTGGCAGAAAAACAAAAAAAGCCATCAGAGATATCCGTGAGTGCCGACTGTCTGCCAGATGGCCTGACATTAATATAATAACTACTAGGCTACTTTCTCCATCAGTTCATGTCATTGTCATTTTTTATGATTTATATGTCTGGCTGCACCGTGCTGCAGTGGTTGGCGCTGTCGCCTCACAGCGAAGAGGTTCCTAGTTTGAATCCCCGTCTGACAGGTTCCTCTCTGTGAGGACTCTGCATGTTCTCCCCGTGCATGTGTGGGTTCTCTCCGGCTTCCTCCCACAGTCCAAAGACATGCTCGCTAGATAAATTGGGACCGGTCCAGGGTGTAACCCCGCCACTCGCCCAGTGACAGCTGGGACTGGCTGTCCGCTCAGGTGAATGGTTTTAGATTCATCTACTGAAAACCTTTTTTGGCTGATTACTGATTTAGACAGAGTCGATACTGAAACATATTGGCTTCAAAAGCGGCCGTGATGTCACTGAACAATCTGAGGGATGTTCAAACTTGAATGTGGAGTTGAGGAGCTGCCATAGTTTTTATAGTTGATGTGCAACAAAAAGCCTGAACCAAGAAGCATACATGTAAATACAATATTTAGAGAACTAACCTAACTTGTGTGAAGGCTACATGAGTACCAGAGGAATTTTTTAATTAACCGTCACACTGTGTTATGCAGCTTTCTTTGTCTTGTTCTTTCTCTGATTAATGTCTAACCCATCTTACATGAGGAGCGGCCTTGTCCAGGCTGCAAAGAAAGGAGTGAATCTCTCAAAAGATCATTCAAAGTGGCTGCATACTTTGGCGCTGAAGTCTTACCTTTAGATAATATGAAGCTTTAATGTGTCCCTCACAGCAGCAGATATCAGCGATCTGTGGTTACATGTTTGTAACTCCTGTGGTTACATGTCCTAGTGTCATATCTGTGAAACAGCTTACAAGAGGTCCAAAATGCTGCTGACTAAATCATCGAGAGACGGTCTCATGTCACATCTGTCCTCACGTCTTTACACTTTCTCCACAACATTAGACAACATAAACTACGTTAGGTAATACCTAATAATAATCCAATGCACAAATCCCATAGGGAGAATTCTCATTAGACCCCATGGCAATGCTACTTCTGGGTTGGCATACAAAAATACGTCACATGTTTTGTTCTCTATAGTGTTTAGAGCCGTGCATGGACAAGCTTACGTCCCTGAGCTGCTGAGGCCGTTTAACACCAGCAGGTCCCTGAGGTCCTCTGACCGGGGTTCTGCTGGTTGTTCCTCACATGAGGCTGAAAACCAAAGGATACTTTGAGGTTGTGGTGTCTACATTTTGGAAATGTCTTCCCCATGCAAGCATTTTAGTGCAACAGGCTCAAAAGTTGTTAATAAAACATACTTCTTTGTTTAGTTTTTTTTTTTAACATTTCTGAAATTAAAGTCTTTATATGTGATCTTTCACACTTAAATATAAATCAAGTATCTCCTCTGAAAATAACTCTGTGAGTCATGACTGTCTACAATGGGTGTAACACCCGAGTCCCACTGTCTGTGATGCTTTCAGAGTTTTCAGAGTCCTATCTTCACTTTGTTTACATCGCCCGGATGGCCGGCTGGCTGACTCCTCCCCTCGAGTATAAAAGTTGTTTAATTGAGGGACTAGAGAAAAGAAGAATAACATACTGTACTCACTGCTTAACTGTGTTTCTAGATCACGCTCATTTCAGGTAAATTTACATGCAGTGTGAAGATACCAGCATAATAAAGATCGCTAGCATTAGCATGCTAACACAACAATGCAGCACGAGTTGTTTTGGTTTCATGCTGGTGCTCAAGGGCGACATCTGCTGGATCAAAAAATCACATTTAAAGCCTTTAAATCACACCTTTAACTGCCCTCACCAAAACAAAACATGGACACATAATGTACCACTCGTCGTCTTCCATGAGGCACGCACAGCTTCGTCATTCTCCTCGGCGCCGTGATGTATCTTGATGACCGCCACACTCAATCCACAGCAGTAATGATTCTCCCGCCGAGCCATCAGCAGACAAACACTAGGCCTGAGTGTCCTGTGGTGTGTGATGCTAGTAATCAACCAACCAGTGGGTCAGATAGACACCAATCAGCCGTGGACTCCGTCTCACCCAGCAGGACTGCCCGCATCTGAGATGGCCGGTACCACCCACTGGGTGCCATCTGCCTCTACATTTCATCTCAGACTGCCTTTACCGCTGATCTGTTCTCTCTGCCTTGTGCACACTTTCTCTCTCTGAGGAGGCGAGGCTGTGCTTCAGTTTTCATGTCCTGTCTCTGATGGAGGGGGGACATGTTTGTTTTGGATATGATGACTTAAAGATGACTATTTATTCCCTCAAAACTAACTTTAGTCCTGAATAGGGTCATCGTACTCGAGGTTGTGGGTCGATCAATATGTGTAAAAGATGCATGGTCATGATGTCACTGAATCTTTATTAAAGGCTTTATATGTGATTTTTTTCATCCAGCAGATGTCGCCCTTGAGCACCAGCATGAAACCAAAACAACTCGCGCTGCATTGTTGTGTTAGCATGCTAATGCTAGCGATCTTTATTCTGCTGGTATCTTCACACTGCATGTAAATTTACCTGAAATGAGCGTGATCTAGAAACACAGTTAAGCAGTGAGTACAGTATGTTATTCTTCTTTTCTCTAGTCCCTCAATTAAACAACTTTTATACACGAGGGGAGGAGTCAGCCGGCCGTCCGGGCGATGTAAACAAACTGAAGATAGGACTCTGAAAACTCTGAAAACATCACAGACAGTGGGACTCGGGTGTTACACCCATTGTAGACAGTCATGACTCACAGAGTTACTTTCAGAGGAGATACTTGATTTCTACATTTAAGTGTGAAAAATCACATAGAAAGACTTTAATTCAGTAAAGTTGGCGGTTTGCTTTATCATATCATCTACAACAGATTTTACTTCAATATAACCCCACTGAGGACCCCCGGCTCTATTTTGAGGATCAAGGGCAGCAGGACCGTGTATGAGGAACCATCCAGTGTCCATGTTTTTGTAATGAGGTGAATTTTCACCCAGAACAACAGTGGAGACATGTTTATGTGCTTAAAGTCTTTTTTTGGTCAGTATTTTAAATAAGGACTTGGGGTGCCTGGAAAGAAATTGGGTCCAAAAATCTTTGAAGCCTCTTCTAAATATTGGTTTTGTTCCATGTCTTTGTTCAGTCACCAGTGTTCAGTGTACCGTCTGACATCCAAACTTCAAAAAATGTTCCTCTGATTTGTAAAAACAAATATCTCAAAGTTGGGTGGTGATTTTTCACGAGGTGCTGCGGCTCGACCTGTTCAGAATCACTGATCTGAAAGTTGCCTCTTTATTGTGACAGAAATATATATTGAGCATATGCATATTGAGACAGAAAAGGTTCAGCCACCCCAGTCTCAAAAATCTTGCTGCGGCCCTGAGCAGGAAGTAAATACGTTTCTCTGGCTTCAGGAAATACTCTCTGATAGAGTCAGTTCACTCTTGGTGTTGTACTTTTATGAACTGGTTTGACAGTCAGATTATCACAAGTCTTGTGCTTTGAACTCAGTGAATATGAATCCACACTTAGAAAGTCACCAACCTGTTTGATTCGGTGAGGACAGAGCTTCATCTGCAGTATTCCTTTTCTCTTTTGGACCCCTTTTTTAAAAATCTTTTACATTTTACAGTCAACAGCAAGACGTCTTACTGTTGGCCCTGATATTGACACCATTTACCTTTTTCAAGTTTCAAACGTCCACTCTCTCTTTTTGTTTTGAACGTCCCCTAAAGAGCCCGAACCAGAGTCGACATATCATATCATATCATACCCCAAGCAAACTTCAAAGACAGAGCTCGGCCAATTAAAAAGTGTTTTCCGAGCCGTCGCCGCCGCCGCTGCAGCAGCAGTACTACTACGACGATGATTTCACACTATCATCTGGATCCCACTTCACGTAATGAGATGTGTTTTCAGAGATTTCTGTGCGTTCCTCTTTCTGACAAAGATCATTGATTTTTCTTTTTTGCTTCACGATGACATACATTACAGTGACATTCATTCTCATCGTCGTCTTTTCAACCGAGGATTATGTTGTGTGCAGCAGATCCAATCAGCATGCAGGAAACAATAGCGACATTGTCTGGCACCCTCCATTGTTGCTGAAGATTATATGATTTCTCTCTAAAACCTGCAGAAGCAGCTCAGGAACACCAGCGAGTCTGTGCCGCCGGCCTTGACACAGGAGCTCTCAGATCCATCATGCCGCGTCTTTGTCTTAGGGTACTTTGTTACGTTTTAAGGGGGACTGCTCTGGGGTGAAGATAAATGCTGTAAACACTGCTTTATGAATGAATAAATTTCCCCCTGTGCCGACACCGCTCCATGGCCCACCGTTAATAAACTGATTCATGGCGTAATCCACTCTCTCAAGCGTTCACAGGCTCTTTTTATACCCCCTATTTATGTTTGCTGTTATTTCAGAGAGTCAGCTGAAAGGAACCACACGAGGAAGAAGATAAATCACATTTCCCCGCTTTAATTTATGGAGCTGAGCGCGGGGGTTATATGAGCAAATTCTCTCCCACAAAACACCGCTGGTTTGGAGCAGTGGAGGGAAAACCTGAAAGGAAGGAAGTCCAAGAGGGACGGGACATCTTTCTCAATAAGCGTGCAAGCAGGAAAAATGAGCGAGCTCATTACAAACCTCATCGTCCGTAACCATGACGGAAAAGAAAAGTTAGCCGACAAATACGCCGCACTTCAGCCCCCTCCCCCGCCAAAGAGCACGTCTTTCATCATTGTTATCCTGCAAGTCATAAAAAATTGAAGGCCTTTTTTGCACTGAAGTGAAATCATTTTTTTGCAGAAATGCTGACAGAAGCGTCTTCATTTTGGGGAGCTCGTTCCCGGGGAAATATATTTATGGCTTTAACAAATTTGTCAGAACAAATGATGGTTCTATTAAACCTCTCACTTAGGGGAGAAGGTATTACTGCACGTCAGGTACAGTTCTCATCGCACGCTGGATGGTGGAAATACACCTCGAGACAGATTAAAGCATGTTTGACCAGAGGAGGAGAGATTGTTTGGACAGGATTTTGCAAAAGGCAGATTTAAATATTTAGAAGGGGGGAAAATAAGATGCTGTCCTTGCTGTTATGTGATGCTACTGAAAATCAAAGTTGACATGCAAACTTTTACTCAAAATATTACTATTGGGCTTATATTGTTCACAAAGAACTACAAAACAAAGAAGAAGAAGTCTAGGAGATTGAGGATGAGGACAGAGTTTGTTAGTGGTTGTAGGCGATGTAGAAGAGGTGAGTTGTTCAGGGATTTCTTGAAAGTAGGGGGGGGGGTCTCTGAGCAGCAATGGAGGAGGCCCTGTCCCCCCAGGACCAATGGTTGGTCCTGCATTGGGGGAGACAGGAGGAGGTTTTTGTGAGACCTGAGAGGACGGGTGGGAGTGTGCCGGTGGTGGAGGAGCTCAGACAGGTAGAGGGGAGCCAAGTTGTGGAGGGCTTTGTAGTTGATATTAAGAAGTATGAAGTGGATACGCTGGGGGGTGGGGAGCCAGTGGAGGTTATGAAGGATGGGGGTGATGTGGTGAAGGGTGTGTGAGAAGACGAGCCGCAGAATTCTGGATGTAGCGTACATAAAAGTGTACATAAAGATGTTCCCAGAAGGTATTGTACTTGGGATGAACTGTTGTATAACAACAACTATTCCGTTTGCTATCTGAGTTGAGGAGAAACAGGTGAGCGACTCCTGCTCAGAGACTGATTTGATATGCAGATCATGTTGACCCTCGGCCCAGGTCTGACAGAGCGGCCATCTGTTAGCAGAGGAGACCTCCGACAGAAATCCCCTCTGCCTGCAGACCTCTAAAAATAACATGTTTTCCATGATGTTTGTTTGAGTTATAGCAGAAATAATAATGTGTATGAGTTTTGATGACTACATTTATGTTGCTCATGTTTTCATGATACATACACAACCACACACATTGATTATGATATAGATCCTTTTCTCACATGCTGACTTATGTAAACACTACAGTATGAAGCCTACTGCACAATCTGGAATCAATCTGATGTTTCTGTTTTAGTTTTAAGTTGAATTCAGGACACATTATCAATGCACATTGTTTACATCATTGTCAAGTTTGTATCGAAGAGAAAAGGGAATCAAAAACATTTTGATGTGTTTGACCCTTGCACACTGTGGCGGAGCACAATATCTGCTGCCAACAACAATTAATAATTCATTAATATCGTTACTGCCACCGTCACCTCTGGAGAAAGGCTTGTTATGGAACTTGAAAAGCAAGCGAACGCACCGAGGGGGGCTCGGCTGAATATTCTCACAAACAACAGGATGATTTTGTTTTTCATGAGGAAACAGTGGAATACTGGCGCCTTGAAGTCCATCTATAATGAACCGCCGGGCTTTAGTGTTTTCGATGTAAAATGCACCTTGTTGTGCTGAAAACACCCGATATGAGACGTGGGAGTTCAAAAAGCTGAGAAACAGCCAATGAGAAGTTTAGAAAACTGAGTGCATGCCGGCAATCGCTTTTTAAACCACAGATGAAAACAACACATTTTACAAATTAAAAACAACCACAAAGAGATAATAGTTACATTTGGGGGCCCCTCCAACCATCATTATGTCGGCCAGTTTCCTGACCCTCATACTTTCATAATCCATGAGAAACTAAGCAGGGCAACTTCTGTCAGACGGGGCCCCATTAGGGAGGTTTCCTACTGTCGTTTTGAAATTTGGACATTTTTAGCAACTGATGCATTTTCTTTAAGTTTGTCTGCCTTCCTGGCCCGGGGGCCTCAAACTGTCCCCTCTGTTGCCTCTTGACAATCAGCATTTCTGCCAATTTAACCCCATCACAGAATCAATATGAATGCACTAAAACACGATGACGGCTGAGCTTGGTTACGACACTTTAGCGAGAGAAAAACTGTCTCAGAGTGGAAACATAATTTTACTTACATATTGTCAACAATTCCTGTTAAAGATTAAAAGTCTGTAATGTATTGGACATTGGACAAATTAAGCACAACCAATAGATTATACCTTGAATTAAGTCTTAACTTTTTACAGGTAATTGTTTCATCACTGTAACATGAAAACCACCAGCTGGATAAAGGCTGGTGTTTCCATAGAGAAGCTGTATGTACGAGTTAGAGGCGAGCATGAGAATCCTGCAACATGAACAATAATAAAGTGAGCGACACATCAAAGTCATGTCGGTTGCATGCATATTGATTCCAGACGAGAAGCTGCACAGCTGAAGACAATCAGACTAATTAGCCATTCAATTACAGCCGCTGATTAGTCACATCTCCAGGACTTTAGCAGACTGCCAGCTCGTTTGAAATGAGGATTTAACCGTGTCGGACCATCGACTGCAGCTAACAGAAGAGTCCGCTCAGAAGGGAAGATTAAAGAAGCCGGGGAAGCTTTGTTCAAGTGAACTCGCTGAGCTGCCAAAATCTATAAGAAGCACCATAATCAAACATTATATAGAAAAAAAAACACAAACACGTTTGTTTTAGTGTGCTGGTTGATGTAGTCTGAATGATGATGTTCATGTGGTTTTTAAGAGAGGTCATAACCAAGACTGACTAAAGTTTAAGGTTAAATCCATCAGTGATCCATTATTTCTCCTAAAGGTCAATCAAACTGAAACTAAGACACAAATCAAAGAATACTAAACCACTTCAGGTTTTGGTCTTATGGCATAAAGTCAGAGAATCACAAGGTTTAGGTGTAATGGAGAACATCAGAGACATGTTAGTTTTAACTTTAAAGGTTAGAAAAACGAAGGTTGAAAATGAAGGCGATGCAGAAGTGTAAAAATCCTGCAGTTCCTCAAGTGTCCACTAGAGACTGGCTGCAGAAGCACAGGAAGTCACATACACACCCATTCTAAAAAGCCTGTTTTTACAGCAGAGATGAACATGTTTACAGCCTGGTTCAAAAAACCTAATAGGTGTGATTAGCTCATGTCTCGATGGACACACACTGTACGGGGGGGTGAATGTTTTGATGACTCATCAGTTTTGATTTGATGAAGGATAAGAGTTATTCACAATAAGGCGTGTAGCTGACCTGATTGACAGGTGGGCGCGGTGTAACGGTTTGTCAGGAGGTTTAAAACCCGCCTCAGCTCCAGCTCTCAGCCTGTCGTTAGGTTGACTGAAAGTTAGACTGAGACAGCATTTCCAGCATGGAGACCGCCATCGATGGGACTCCAGCGCCCCCTGCAGGAACAGACGGGTGTCATCACTCAAGGCTTCGTTTAGTCATATTAACAGTCTATGGCTTCAAAGTTGATGATATTTCTGAGAGGTTGCTGGAGAAAGTTACCGTTTCATGTGATAAATTAATCCATTTTTTTTAGAACTTAAAAACAAAGACACAAATAAAAGTTTATTATATAAAAAGTTTGATGTGACTGCTTTATGTTTTTGATCTCAGAGATTTCTTGCTGTAGTGGATGTCTGCTCTCTCCAGAAGATGAAGAATACAGTAACTTGATATAAGTGCTCCGCTCCAAGTTTCAAAAAAACGAGCAAGAAAATTAAATGTTTTCCATCTCCTCTGCTGCCAAAGGGAACCTTACGCCCCTCATTTCCCACATTTTGAAAGGCAGAAATAATGATTTCCTATTTGGTATGCATTTTTCCGCCTCTCTGGTGAGATGTTGATTCTCTGGGAGCACAGAGGCAGCGTGGTGCCCGTGCCTTATTAAAAAGTCAGCTCCGTGTTCGCTATCTTATCAAATACAGAGACAAAAAAATTATGAAAACAACCCGTGCTAGGCAAGATTGTCTGGCTGAATGGTAAATATCAGGTGAATAATTAGCTTCCCCTGTCGCTGTTTCCCTCTTTTGTAATGTAAAGTGGTTGAGCACCTCCGAGAGAGGGCTTCTGCGTCGCTTCTGTAAACATCTTTTTCCTCCATCGCTCACGTCCCTGAGACATCCACGATCTCAGCGGCATTAAAAGTAAACCGCATCCTCAATAAACCCAATTATGAGACGAGTCGGCTCAGCTGATCCCAGCCTTGTTGAATAACCTGTGTCTCTTCTCCACAGAGAGACCAACAGTAGAGCCTCTGAAGCAGACTCTGTGTTGATGTGCCTTCACATTGTTGCCTCTGGTTAATTACTCTTAAACTGACATATACAGTTGCAAGAAAAGGTATGTGAACCATTTGGAATTTCTTAGTTTTCTGCATAAATTGGCCATAAAATGTGTTCTGATCTTCATCTAAGTCCCAATAGACAAACACAGTCTGCTTAAACTAATACCACACAAATAATTATATGTTTTCATGTTTTTGTTGAACACAACATGTGCAGGGTGGAAAAAGTATGTGAACCCCTAGGCTAATGATTTCTCCAAGAGCTAATTGGAGTCAGGAGTCAGCCAACCTGGAGTCCAATCAATGAGACGAGATTGGAGGTGTTGGTTAAAGCTGCCCTGCCCTATAAAAAACACACTCCAGGTTTGAGTTCGTTACTCTCAAGAAGCATTGCCTGATGTGAACCATGCCTCGCACAAAAGAGCTCTGAGAAGACCTACGATTAAGAATTGTTGTCTTGCATAAAGCTGGAAAGGGTTACAAAAGACTCTCTAAAAGCCTCGGTCTCCACGGTAAGACAAATTGTCTATAAATGGAGAAAGTTCAGCACTGTTGCTACTCTCCCTAGGAGTGGCCGTCCTGTAAAGATGACTTCAAGAGCACAGCGCAGAATGCTCAATGAGGTGAAGAAGAATCCTAGAGTGTTAGCTAAAGACTTACACAAATCTCTGGCACATTCTACCATCTCTGTTGACGAATCTACGATACGTAAAACACTAAACAAGAATGGAGTTCATGGTGAGGACACCACAGGGAAAGCCACTGCTGTCCAAGAAAAACATTGCCGCACGCTTGATGTTTGCAAAAGTGCACCTGGATGTTCCACAGCACTACTGGCAAAACATCCTGTGGACAGATGAAACCAAAGTTGAGTTGTTTGGAAGGAACACTGTGTGGAGAAAGAAAGGCACAGCACACCAACATCAAAACCTCATCCCAACTGTGAAGTATGGTAGAGGGGGCATCATGGTTTGGGGCTGCGTCAGGGCCTGGACAGATTGCTATCATCGATGGAAAAATTAATTCCAGAGTTTATCAAGACATTTTGCAGGAAAACTTAAGACCATCTGTCCACCAACTGAAGCTCAATAGAAGATGGGTGATGCAACAGGACAACGACCCAAAGCACAGGAGTAAATCAACAACAGAAGAAAATACGCCTTCTGGAGTGGCCCAGTCAGAGTCCCGACCTCAACCCGATAGTGATGCTGTGGCATGACCTCAAGGATGCAATTCACACCGGATATCCCAAGATTATTGCTGAACTGAAACAGTTTTGTAAAGAGGAATGGTCCAACATTCCTCCTGACCGTTCTGCAGGTCTGATCTGCAACTACAGGAAACGTTTGGTTGAGGTTATTGCTGCCAAAGGAGGGTCAACCAGTTATTAAATCCAAAGGTTCACATACTTTTTCCACCCTGCACTGTGAATGTTTACATGTTGTGTGCAATGAAAACATATAATTGTTTGTGTGGTATTAGTTTGAGCAGACTGTGTTTGTCTGTTGTTGTGACTTAGATGAAGATCAGAACACATTTTATGGCCAATTTATGCAGAAAACTAGGACATTCCAAAGGGTTCACATACTTGCAACTGTATATGAGGCTTCTAAAACCTTAAATTAATCTCTGCTTATCAAACAGAAACAAGCCTAAGAAGTGGAATAACATTGGTATCTGGCATGTTACAAGAAATAAGTGTTAAATATTAAAGTTAATTTAAAATTCAATAAGAAACCATTGACTCTTCCTCTGATTTATGATTCAAACACTTGATGAATAAATCTTGTACATTAAATCTCATGTTGAAGAGTGCGTTTGAATGCATCGTTAAAAAAGTGTTCAATACTTGAAGTATGTACACGTGTGTGATATGTATAAATGATCATTCTTTGGATGATGTCGCCAGAAGAAATATAGATGGTCAATAATTTAAAGAACCTGCTTTATTCATCACAAACACAGTTTGGGCATCAAGGTCTCAAAAACTAGCCTTTAAAGGAGCAGTATGTAACTCTGACACCTAGTGTTAAAACGGGTACTGCAGTCCAAATTCTAAACCTTGTAGAGAGCTGTCTCCCCCTCATCATGCAGGTCACCATGTAGTGGACACTGAAGCTTCGGTGTTTATCCAGCTCTGCATGGGTCTGTAAACCTTTCTGTGTTCTAACCTCTCTCCATTTTTCAAAAGCATCTCCAATATTGATCCTAGTTTGAGCACGTTTCTGCTCGTGGAGCTTATTAGAAACATGCAGAGGCTTTTTAGGTCGGGTACAATCATTTCTATCTGAACCACTTCTCTTGACTGCTTCCATCGCTGCAACACCTGTTGACCTGATAACTGCTCTCATATCTGACAAACCGAGGGGCGTCCAAAACGGCCGTGTGGGGGGGTCTTAAAAGCTCCTACCTTCTCTGGTCCAAACAAATCCAGAGCATTCAGGAGCAGAATCTAAAGTTAGAAGGAGAACATACTGGCTGCTGCATTGTTGTCAGAGAAGCCAGCACTTCAACATAACATGTTTCCTTAATGTCTGATCATATTTTACAGATTTGACTTTTAAGGCTCAAAAGCTAAACCTTTTTAAAACCTGCATTTGAGGTCTTTTTGTGTGGTGTTGTTTTGTTTTAGGCCCAGTTACAAACGACGATAAACGATACAAACAGGATCTGTTACAGCTTTCTGTTCAGCTCTACTTCTATACGCTCTCATTTTCTACTCGGCTCCTCAGCATTGTATGTGTGTCCTTGTGTGCTTGCTTATCCCAACAGTATATGTACCCGCACTACAAAATGGCTCTACTGTTCCCTTACAAAGTGGCTCACAAAGTGAGTGAAAGCACACTTTGAATGAGCTCTCAGTGCCTTTTCTGAGATGAAGATGCTCCACTTCTTCTTCTTTGTACAAAAGAGAATACGAGGAAGTATTCATGCAGTCCCGATTTGCAGTCATAAAGATTTAAAATCACATAAATGAGAAGTGATAGCAGGCTTTCCCATGGTGCTCCATTATTACACATTTGAGATAGTCGGAGCTTTTAAGGCTTTTCTTTGGTGCATCCTGTTACATTTTCTGTGTCATTATTAAACATGAAACTCATCTAAATGACTCCTACTTGTGATCCTGTGACAACCTGTCCTAGTTGTAGTTGTGTATGTTTACTGCTTGTACTTACACTGCAAGCTAGCACAAGCTTACTGCTGGTGTTTGTCACCTGCCTGTCCAACAGGAAGCAGACTAACTCCACGTCCACCGGTAAAAGACAACACAAGGTTCACCGTCGTTTTAGAACGTCCTGCATGTCACCTCACTGTGATTATTGTCTCTTCTTCTACTGCTACGTCCAGGTCCGTCATATTTTGGATCTCGTCCAATCGCAGAATTGTATCCACTCCTAAACTCACCTACTGCGCTGTCATTGGCTGGAGGGGCGATGGGATCCGACCTCTGTACCAATATAAGAGGTACCCGCTTACATCGCTGCAACACCTGTTGGTTTGACCTGATAACTGCTCTCATATTTGACAAACCGAGGGGTGTCCAAAACGGCCGTGTGGGGGCGTGTCTTAAAAGCGCCTACCTTCTCTGGTCCAAACAAATCCAGAGCATTCAGGAGCAGAATCTAAAGTTAGAAGGAGGACATACTGGCTGCTGCATTGTTGTCAGAGAAGCCAGCACTTCAACATAGCATGTTTCTTTAATGTCTGATCAGATAGTAAGGTCATAGCTGCTGTTTTAAATGATAGAAAAACCTTCTTTGCTTGTGTCAGTACAGTGATTTAATTATCTGACCACTGTGGGTTCACCAGTTTATACTAAACCACTAAACTTTTGATGAAGTCCTACATGCTGCACTGTATTATATTATTAAATACTCTAATGTCCCTGGGTCACATTAACTGTTTATTAAGCTCGTAAAAATGAATTTTATTCATCAGCAACACACAGTGGATCTTGTTTTTCTTTAGATATATTCTCTCCAATAAGGCTGCAGTCTGTGTCTCTACAGTACGCACTGCATCTAAAGCGAGTTCTTTTTTTTTTCTTTTTTGTGTTTACTGCGAGTACCAGCCTCACAAACTCAAGGCCTGTTAGTCAATCAATGTCACAGTCATCAGCGACTGCCGGAGAATTTAAAGGAAACATACTCGACTTGTTCAGTCGACGATAGAAGTGATGGCGCGCTGAGGCTTCTCAGCCGGCTCCACGTCTTTTCTCTTTGAAATGTCAGTGACAGGACTCGTGCCAATCTGTTACACAACCACCATATATTTTAATGTTGTACATGAGGGATTTGATGGATCCCCTTTCATAGATCCTAAAATCCCTCCCAAGTCCTGCTAGAATGTGTGGCAGCCACCCTCTTGGTTTTTCATGCAGGAAACGCAGAATAACCTTGTGAATCTTTATCGTACTTTATGATTACCTGAAGAAGAAGATCATTATGTATGTTGTGTGACAGTTACATTAACATGGGGAATATTTAGAGAACAGAAGTTCTGTTTCATCTGTTAATCAATCTGCAGCGGTGAAATGAATATATTACCCTCCATCATTAGAACGGAATGCTTTCTGTGAAGGCCGACCACTCGTACATTCATCTCATCTGTCTTTGTGCCGCCATGTCAGGTGGCCTTGCAGAGCCGATGTCTCAGTAGTTCATTATATCCCAAACTACACATTAGGTCAGCTTCCAATTAAAACGTTTCCTTCCTCACATGACTCACCGATGGAGACTGAATTTCACTTTCAAGACTCTCTAAGGGCAGAGCGGTTTTTTAATGCTCCTCCTGTTTTTTTGTAATAACACCGACTAATTTTACAAATGCGTCCCATTGTGTGTCTGTGTTCTCAGACTCTACACTACATTATCTTCATCAGCGGCACCACTGATATAATTGAAAATCTCCATTACAGAAGTATCAACACGAGGCCTCACATGAGAAATATGCTCCGGGGACACAATAACAACTTTATCAAAGCATTTATATCCTTGACAGCGGTAGAAACCTGGTAAATTGCATTGTGCAGTCTTGTCATCTTGATAGCTTTTGTACTTGTGCATCTCTTTTTTTGCCTCCCTCTCGCTGAGATTAATTGCTCCTGCACCCAGCAGTGACAACAGCGTTTATAGAAGGAGGGTTTTGGATATAGACACGCCTGTTTTTTGGGGTCTGCTTCCTTTCTTGTGTGTTTTTTTTCTTCCTTTTCTTCCTCCTCTTTCCTCCTGTCCTTCTTATTTACCACTTTGCTGTGATCCACCACGGGAGCAGCACAGAGGGAGCATGGAATAGGAATATTGTAGATATGACACTACAGGCAGCTGTCTGCAGGGGTGGGAAAGGTGATGGCTCAATTTATGATCCACCTCCCCAATATTTTTATGAAATCCATCATCCACATACAAACAGCTGACCTCCTGCCACTACTGAAGCCATGGTCCCTCACCACAAGTACACCTACCAACTGTAACCACCGGGAGATGTGAACGCAACTGAGCTCAAACAAGGAAGTAAACCGCTATATGACGTTATTCTAACCCACTCCTGATGCTTCAAAGAACATCATAATCGTGCAGCACTGGCCCCGTTTCGGCCCTTTTGAGCTGCACGGCAGGAAGAGGGTTGTCGATGGCGTCTCAGAATGAACAAAAACGTCCACAGTTAGCAGGATGGCAACCATGGAGTGGTGCCATGGTTGCGTCTTCTTTCTGCTTTTTTGGTGGATTTGCAAACCAACCATGTGCATACCGCCCCCTGCAGTATCGGACTGAGGACGTTACAAAACAATCATGCCTAATATGAAAACGCCCTGAGATATGCCCAAATATTTGCACTTCACAGCATCCAAAACTCAAGTAAGAGCTTAAAAAAAACAATTACATTGACGGCGCTGTGGTGAAGGCCCCGTGTAGACGCCATGTGCAGAGATTATAACACACGGTTAGTAATTCATCAATCTTTTCCTCATGTGGGACCTCAACCCAGACGCCGAAAAGGTGGTGTCTCGAGAAGTGAATAGGATCTATTCTCGGCTGAATTAATTCACCTTGTGCATTGTTGGGTTTGTGCGGTTTCTCGAGAGGCGTTTGGGGGACAAGCACTCCAAGATGCTTTCAGAATTCAAAGAGCTTCGGCTCTGAATATACTCCTCATAATGTCCGAGGTTTCTGTTCAAGTGCATGCTGCAAGACGACAGGCCTTAACTCGATCGACCCCCGCTGGCTGTCAGCTACACACGTCCATTGATGAAGTTTCCAATGAACTTAATCAGCCTCAACACTTATTTCTACTATTGCTTTTAAAAGCAGGACGAGTGAACGCTCCGTGAGGGCAGAAAATAATTATAATGTCAACACTGAGAACAAAAGAAGAGCTGGAACTAGTGATTATCTTTATCAGTGATTATTACTTCTCTCTAATTCACTTAACCAGTTAACAAAACCAGAAAATAGTAAAAACTCATAATTATGATCTCAAAGGGAAACTTAAAGAGCCCATATTCTGCCCTTTTTGGGGTTCATATATTTTATCTATGTACCTACTAAAGTATGTTCACAATAACTAAAGTTATAAAAAAATGTCTGTTTTCATGAACTGCCGCTCCGGGAATGCAGCCACTGGCTCCGTTCGAGGGGAGCAAAAACATTAGCACCTTAGCACTACTGTGCTACCACAGGCTACGGCATATCGTGGGCGTGCTACAGAAGTTAATGGGCGTGCAACATGAGCTGCAGGGCCACAACGAGCCAATGGGCTTAGATCAGTGATCTCACACTGACAAGATATCACACTGGCAGGGGGGGACAAGAACCGAGTGTTACATGCGGCTAATGCTACAGCTAACAGGAGGACGTAGGAGAAGCCGCGTTTACGTGGACTTTGAATTTTTGCACATAGATGAACCTAAACATGCACAGGACACTTGGAAAACACACTAAAGAGCAAATAAAACCAGAAAAAGAAGAATATGGGACCTTTAACTTTGCATGATTGAACCTGGACTGATGGCTGGTTCCATTTACCTCGGATCTCAGAGCTGGTCATGAAGTCACACCCAAAATAAACACGGTCCAGTTTGCGAGATGGCAACAACATTTGACAAGTAACATAAACGCCTCCAGGAGTACCTTTGTTTTGTGAGCTAAAGCCAGGAGATAACAACACACTACATGATAGTTCGCAGAGAGACTCACTCCCATGATTCCCCGCCAGCCTCAATGTCATCTTTTGTTATTGTTTCGATTAAAAGCCCCCTGGTGGCAGAATCTTGAAACTGTGCCTTTAAAGCTGTTGATGCTCGTAGCAGCCATGTTGGATTTTTAGCTCGGGCTACTGCAGGTTCTCAGAATTTCCAAGATTAAAATTCTGACTTCAGGGAGCGTTTCTGATGACGTGTCAGACCAGCAACTCTGAATTTCCAACTTCCGAGATCAATTGAAACGCACTTGAAAAACTTGCAGGACTATAATGAGGAAATATAAAATGTATTTATTTTCATTTCATTTGTCAGGAACAAATTAGGCTTATTAGGAAATAACACATGATACAACAACACTGTCAAAAATACCAGACCAACATATTAAGAATAATAGTATGGTTGCTCTATAATAAAAAAGACATGATAGAGATTTGTCCTCTAATATTTGGGAGAAGTAGAGCTTCTGTGTTGTGTTTGATGGTTGCAGGACATGTTTTTGGTTTTTCGAGATGCTCTTCTGTTGAAACAGAAAGATTAAACGACTTCAGAAACTTGTTTTTCAAACCAAAGGTCACTGTCAAATAAAACACTTAGGTGTCTGGCTCGGTTTGACATTTTCTGACGGGGAGCTTAAATGTTTTGCTTTTTTTAAACTTAAAAAAAAACTTTTGGGGGAAATTTCAGCAATTAAATTTGTAACAGACAAATAAAAAAACGGCTCAAAATGATGACTAGTTTCAAATAAGAACAATAATGAGCACATCATCTGCTTAGCATAGCACTGAATAATGGGTCTGTGTATTGTGTGTCCCAGTGTCAGAATCTATTGTGTTATTTTCCATTAAAGGAGGCAGTCGCTCAGTCTGCAGGGACCTGGTTTGGGAACAGGAGGGTTGCCGGTGCAGATCAAGTCTGGAAATTGGTAGACAGATTCTAACGTTAAAGTCTTTATTTGTGATTTTTCACACTTAAATGTAGAAATCAAGTATCTCCTCTGAAAATAACTCTGTGAGTCATGACTGTCTACAATGGGTGTAACACCCGAGTCCCACTGTCTGTGATGTTTTCAGAGTTTTCAGAGTCCTATCTTCACTTTGTTTACATCGCCTGGACGGCCGGCTGACTCCTCCCCTCGTGTATAAAAGTTGTTTAATTGAGGGACTAGAGAAAAGAAGAATAACATACTGTACTCACTGCTTAACTGTGTTTCTAGATCACGCTCATTTCAGGTAAATTTACATGCAGTGTGAAGATACCAGCATAATAAAGATCGCTAGCATTAGCATGCTAACACAACAATGCAGCGAGAATTGTTTTGGTTTCATGCTGGTGCTCTTTAAGCCTTTAATGTCACTTAATACATTATCCGATTGGAAAACAAACACTGACAGCTGTAAATCTTAGCTATTGAGCTATTGAGAGATCAGTACATTACATGATTTCAGAAATGGGGAAAAGGTTCATGGAGGATTGACTGAACACTTCATCATGTCAGCCCTGATTCTGATTTCTCCTTTGTTTCTCGTCCCCTCTCTTTTTCTCGTATCCATTCACAGAGTCTGTGATCTGAGTCAGTCCTCATTCAATAACGCCTGACCAGAGTACTTGTGGCGCCGTCATTTATCAGACACAAAGAGGAAGAAGGATGAGAGCTGATTCCTATTCCACCTGATGTTGTCTCTCAGGACTGCTCTTTTGGTAGATGAGTGTCCTTATCCTTGGGGGGGTTTGACACGGGACCCACCTTGAGAGAAAATCCCTCACGTTCTATTATTCCTGCTGCCGTACAGACAACACCAAGACTTTTGGGTTTCCTCACACATCCATCATATCTTCTCGGACACAAATGCAGAGAAGATAAACCAAGCCTCATCCACGGCTATTCATCTCTTCTTCTTCTTCTTCTTCTTCTGCTTGTGCAGTCTCCTCTGATCTCTTTTAAAGCCGGACAGACGGACTGAATAACAATTCTCTTTGACAACACTTTCTCAACTATTCCCCCTCCCCCCGCCCCCTTTCCCCTCGTTCTGCTTCTGAAAACACTGACACCATGGGTCTGAATCTTCAAGAGGAAATGTGTTGCATCTTTTTCTTTATTACTAAAGATACGGACCATTCAGTTTGTTTATGAAAAGGAAATCGGGGACTAAAAAGCGCGTCACCAAGACATCAGTGACTCCCAAGCTGTCGCTGTGCCTCATCAAAAACATTTACTTCCACTTTACGGATGAAGCTCAACTCAGATCAAGAATTCACTAAAGGCACTGAAATCTGCCACATTAAGCCAGTGAATTGGCTCTGCTATTTACTCCCAACCCCCCTCCCCCCCCCCCGTTCCCACTCCCCGCCTCCCATCACCGACCTGCTTTCAAGCCCCAGTGGCATTCTTCTGTTCAGCTGATGAAAGAGATTGCTTGGGTCTTGCACTAATGAATTGGCATTATTATTAAATGATGTTTGTAAATGATGACCCAGTTTGCTCCCAGTGAATGGCGCACAAACTCAAAAAAAACCCACATCATCAACTAAAAGGCTCACAGCAAAGAGCCGGCGATAAGTTGTGGAGATGAATTTGGATTCGGGAATGCAGAAGGTTTGGAGTTTGGAGATTTCATCTGCAGCTCACTGGCGCCACCTTGTGGTCTGAACTCAAACATCCTCACTGTGCCTTTAATACATGCTCTATAAGAAGCAATGCATTAAATCATTAACTTATATTTTATATAATACTCTCGATTCTTGTCTTTAAAAATCAATGAAAGATGAAGTTCTTAGTAAGAAAAGTAAATAAATCATCATCTTTTTTTTCTTTAAATAAACATTCCAGTTCCAGAGTGTTTGGTTGGCAGAAGTATCCACAGGAAAGGATTGACAAATTTTTAAAAAATACGAGCTTGAAAGGCTAATAGTTCTCCCTTAATTAGGATGTTTTTTGAATCCCTTTCTCAGCCACGAGAGGGAAGAAGAGTGGAACAGATGGAAGCGTCTCATCTCACTGATCAAATATTTCCTTTTCATTTGAAATTCTGCTTCGTGGTTAATGATGTTGATGACAACTTCAGTCAACTTTTCATAATTCTGATGAATGAACATTTGACAAAATGCAAATGAGCAAGTGTTAATCAGTCTTTTGATCCAAATGTTCTTTTTTTTTTTCTGAAGCATATTTCTGAAAGCTTCCTTGCAGTGTGTTGATTGTCTCACTTAAGAATGGTGCAGATTTGTTTAAGCTCTGCAGAGGATCATCCATGCTGTGTGACATTTTGCTGGAGTGGCTAACATGTTTAAATTAAAGCAGCATCAGACTGTGAGAAGCATTAAGAAGCATTTCTGAACATTATCAGTCTTATAGTGTGGTTTGCTTGGACTCAGGATGGTTATATATCTGCTCCAACCTCCTGTAGTAACTGTTCCTATCACAGACTATTAGGTACTTATATACATCTTTTGACCATAGTCTGTAAATATGAATGTTTGAAGCTTGAGTGACGTCAGTCATCTGTTCCTGCAGGGGGCTCCGGAGGCTCATCGGCAGCAGCCGCCATGTTGGAAATGCTGTCTCATCCTAACTTCCAATCCACCTAACGACAGGCTGAGAGCTGGAGCTGAGGCGGGTTTTAAGACTCTTGATTCACATTTTAACTTTTTTTAATTCAAGATTTAGGAAACATTTCCATCATCATGCTTTATAAATAAACATATTTTCTATTCTATTCTATCCTGAGTCTCTGTACCAGACTGAACTGGAGCACTTTGTCAAGTCTGTAATTTGACCCCGTGACCCTAAACTACATCTCTGAAAACACAAGCAGTAACAGCTCCAGGTGCGACTTCCCAGTGTTTATAGTACACATACCACTTCTCTTTTCTGCTCTCCACTTTCTCTCCTGCAGCTCCTGACAGCTGTGTTGACGGCCTGCATTCAAATGAGTGTGGGATTTATCTGTGAGGGGACCTACAGCAAACTAAAAGCACAATGAGACCTCGTTTATTTAGAGGTGTAATAAAGTATGCAAAGACTATATACCATTGTTCAACTACAAAGAAACCACAGCGAGATAACAGCTTGAGCACGTTTCTGCTCGTGGAGCTTATTAGAAACATGCAGAGGCTTTTTAGGTCGGGTACAATCACTTCTATCTGAACCACTTCTCTTGACCGCTTCCATCACTGCAACACCTGTTGACCTGATAACTGCTCTCATATCTGACAAACTGAGGGGCGTCCAAAACGGCTTCTCTGGTCCAAACAAATCCAGAGCATTCAGGAGCAGAATCTAAAGTTAGAAGGAGGACATACTGGCTGCTGCATTGTTGTCAGAGAAGCCAGCACTTCAACATAGCATGTTTCCTTAATGTCTTGATGATTTAGTAACAGATTGGTGCTTTAAGAAACACCTGTGTTTTATTCCCTGGAGCTGAAGGAGTTTGCTTGCTTTGTGGAATGCTTCTGGAAGTTAGACGAGCATCAATCATATCAAAACAATGTTACTGTTTTTTTAAGATCATAAGCAAAACTCCCGTTTGTTTCATATTTTGATTCTGCTGCTCTTCCTCAGTCAGTTAAAATTCAAAGAAAATTCAAACTTGACTGAAATTCTAATCTGCCCTGTATCATCTCTACCATGCCAGCTCCCCTGTCAGTGAAGGTTTAGTGTTACAGTGCTGCATGACTGGATACATTCCTCGTCCAAAACTTCACTGTCCAGACGTCTGTCCCACGCAGCATCGAGGCTGTCAAGTGTTTCCAGCCACAATGTGTCGACTTTTAACACAGATCTACCTCACCCCAACACTTCAAACCACCAGAGAATTATCCGTCTTCATCTGCGCTGAGTCACAGGAACCGGAGGGAGGAAAAAACATTCTCACTCTCAGGAATCTTTTTTCGGCCTTCTCTTTGAACGTCGGTCTCCACTCACCCCTTCACTGTTGGTGCTCACATTCAGATCTGCATCTGTGACAACGCTCCGTTTGAATTCTGCAGTTTCATCAGATCGCTGTAATGACACCATTCAATTTGGCATTTAGCGTTAAATGTTCCACCCATGCCGGGTACATAATGGAAGAAAAAACTCACTTAATGCCTATTTTTTGTGGAGCAACCCTGCAATTTGACGAGGCTGGATCGCAGCACATCTCTCTAAACAGCAGCCACAATAATATCCATCATCTTAGGGCTCTTATTATTTCTTCTTCATGCCGCTTAAAGTGCCTCAAGTGAAATTATATTACACACGTTGCTTCCTTTTGTGTTCAACCACTCGAAGTTAAAGTTTCACTCAGAGTTGTGTGTGTGTGAACTCGTACTGTCTCCACTGTAGATGGATTTCACAGCTTTGTGTTATCCAGACAGCAGAGTTTGAAGAAGACGGGGGAGGAGGGAGGAGGGAGGATGGAGGAGGGGGTGGGGTCGCATTCCAGACCCACAGAGGCTAAAGGGAAATGATGTCACCCCTCACCCAGACTACCATGACTCATTAGTTTCAGGCTGAGCCTTAATGTCGCCCTATATTGGGACCCCTGGCAGTTCTAACTGTCCTGGCAAGTGCTCGAGAAACTGGATGAGGAAAAAACACCTCGGCCATTACAGTTCTGTCTCCACCCGTTTCCATTTCTTTTGATTCCTGTGTGAAGAAATGTTTTGATCATGCTTGTCTAAGCTGCAGACTAACACACACACTGCAGAGTTTCCTTCTCATTGTTCCCTCTTAAAGCACATTTTTAGTACCTTGTTAGCGAGCTGTAAATTTCCACTTTCTTGCCATACATTCCTCTCTGCATTAGTGGAGTGAGGTACGAGTTTAGAGCTATATTAACATTAATGATTTTCAGATCGCGCGCAGGGAGCGGTCTTGAAAGCTTTTTCATTCCATCACGGCTCACTTGAGAGCAATTTAAGGTCATTATAACCAATTGATGTACGCTTGTATTTCTCTATTTTTATCGCTGATTCTGCAGCTGTAGGGAACGTGCAGCGCTGACTGATAAACAGACTCGTATTACACCATACAAATTCATTAAATTTCTTAACCTTTCAGCAGATGTTCTGAGATCAGAAACAGCAGAAAACCTACACAACGTACATGCAGCAATAAGATGATCCCTGTGTGTGGAGGAGTGTGTGATTTGCCCAGCTCTCTGTGGGTGGGACAGAAGGCAATCAACACACCCAGCGCTGGGTGGCCATATGTGTACATTTAACCGGCTTCCTGTGCGCAGTGTAAATTATAGAAAATTGTGTGTGAATGTGCACGTAGGCAAACATAAAGCAACCACTGATTGACCCCAGTTATTTCAGCCTACTGAGTAAATCAGATGAGGGCCTTTAAATAGTCTGAGTGTGTGTGTTTTAGGAGGTGAGTGTGGCATTTATATTTCTGCAGACAGGCATGGCTGAATGTTTTTTGTTTTTTTTACTGGAGAATAATCCTGTTGGTTTGACACTCTTACCAATAAATGTTTATCCTTCAGTAAATTAAAAGAAGTCATGTCTTTGAGTCCATTGTTGTAATGTTGTATCATATCTTTTATAATTTGAATCCTAATGAGGATTATGCATGATGAACATACTGAAATACATTCCTATATTCTTGTTTTTTTTTTTTTGGAATCCTCACAGAGTGATGCAAGAGCCCAAAAGTTCTCTAACCACGCTCAGCCGTCATCACGTCTTTGTGCATTCATATTGATTCCCCGGCAGTGTTATATTCATCTCAAGAAGTAGCCGACTTAAGGATGCCGTAATTGACCAATCAGAATTGAGTATTCAACCCGGCCGTACAAAAATCTTGATTTTGAATCATTTGAAAAGCGTTTGACAAAAACATGAAGGGAATTCACACTCTAGAAAGAATTTTAAAAAGGACATGAAAAACTCCCTCAGATATATTTTTCAACTCGGCGTATAAATGAATAAACTCATGATAACAGACTTTTGGGATTGTTGATGTCTCATGTTGGATCCCCTTCCAGTTCACATTAATCACAGAGAGCTCATTAGAACCAGAGAGGATAAGTTCCCAAAGATGCATCATACAAAGGTCCAGCTCTTTTTTTTACAAGCTCACCAGTATCAAGACAAGCTATGAATTATACTTTTCTCTAGAGAAAGCTTGATGTGTTGCAGGTGGAGATCGTCTGTAGATACTCCCTGCAACCTGAGAATTATAAGAAATTAGTCAGTTTTGTAAAGTTGGTCTGTCTTGCCAGCAATGCTTTCATTTCTCTTCTCTGTGTGATAATATTTGTATCATTGGGACTCACTTTCAAGGTGAATTTTCTTGTATTTAAATGTTTATCCATGCACAATTAGAGGCTGAAAACAAAGAAGTTCAGAGACCAGAGTGTGTTTGGGTGACTCCTGCCCAGTTCCTGTTTTATCAAGCCTCTGTAACAGAAGGGACAGCTTGATGGGAGCTTCAGTATGCATGAGAGCAGATCAGGAGGAGCACAGTTGGTCAGGCTTTACATAAGGGAACCGCCATGTACCAAAGTGGAAACATATGTATGCTTTCAGTGTGCACATTTCCTGCAATAAATCATACATATTATGGAATTCTGCCACATAAAAAAAGAGCTCGCTGGCTACTCCCAAGCCACCGAGCAGAACATATCAAAAAGATCCTGACTATTTAAAACACGCTTTAATCAGCAGTCTCACATGTGTCCAAAGTTTGAGAAGAGGAAGCAAGTGGCGAAGAAAAAGTTACAGAAAGAAAGATCTACGAGGGGGAGAAGTTGTGACCTTGTGAACCGTCTTAGCATTCCAGGAGGTTGTGTTACTGGAGAGAGATGTGTGATTTCCAGCTTACTCACCTCCCCCTTGTTTTGTAACCTCTGTGCTTATGTGTGCAATGGGGGAGGAAGGAGGGGATGGCGTGGGGGGGGGGGGGGGGCTAGCTGCATGTGTGTCGGCATCACCTGATGGATATAGAGGCAATCCTGTTTGTCTCCATCACAGCCAAGCAGCAACTTCTGGTGTTGAAAAATGAAGCCAAGGCGGAAGTGTAAAATCCTGCAGTTCCTCGAGTGTCCACTAGAGGCTGGCTGCAGAAGCACAGGAAGTCACATACACACCCATTCTAAAAAGCCTGTTTTTACAGCTGAGATGAACATGTTTACAGCCTGGTTCAAAAAACCAAATAGGTGTGATTAGCTCATGTCTGGATGGACACACACTGTACGGGGGGTGAATGTTTTGATGACTCATCAGTTTTGATTTGATGAAGGATAAGAGTTATTCACAATAAGGCGTGTAGCATCCTCTGCTTGTCTGGGGGTCAGGGGTCAAAGGCTGCAGGCCAAGCAAGATAGTCCAAATGTATTTCTCCCCCAGAAACATTTTACGGTTTCTCCCGGGGGATTCAGAGTTTTAGTATCAGGGCAGGTGAGCAGAGGCGCTGCGTGTCAACAGGCATGGCAGGCAACTTGCTTGGGGGCCCCAGACCTGTAGGGGGGCCCCCTGAGGACAGACAAACTTTAAAACCAAAACAGCGGCCCAAAATATGCAGATGTTGTAATGACATCTGAGTGCATTGACTTGTATTACCCTGCTATGTGTTGCATACAGTATTCCTGTGAAAACCAAAATATGGATGTCTTTGTGCACCTTTTTGGATTTAAAAACTGTCGGAAAAAGGAAACAAAAATAGATCGTTCACAGCACCGTGTCACTTTCATGCATCCTGTGTGCCAGCGTAAACAAATCCCACTCATGAAATGTGATATTACTGTATTTCCTGGCTAGTTTCACTTTCACCCAGATCATAAACTAATCCCTCTAAGTAAACTTGTGAAAGTTCAAAGAAAAAGAGGTCAATGGCAGCATGCCCAGACGAAGGCAGAAGAGCCACAACACTGAGCTGCTGACCACCACTAACCAGCTCACAAGCCTTTCTTTGTACATCAACAGAGGTACCCAACAGAAAAGCAAAAAAGAGTCCCTCACTTGTGGTCGGTTCTTTTAAAGTCAGAGCCAAGGAGCCAATTAAACGGATTAAGGGTGGATCACCACTGGTCTTGTCTTGATGGGCTGTGGTCACCAGATTGCCAGTCTGCTGCTGCTGCTGCATCGCTCCTGGCTCCTCAGAGGGCAACGGGTTCACATGGAGAGGATGACTTGAAAAAACAAACAACGCCCCGACTGTGGGATTCTTCATCTTCAGTGTCTGATAGGACCCGAGGAAGAAGAAGTGCAAACTACAAATCCAACAAGAGCCACACAAACTGCAAACATACAATTACACAGTACCAGAGACATAGACGGGCAATCAGAGAAAAGCTCTGACAAGATCGACGATAGTAATGCTCCCATGACACGAACCCTGCTGTAACCCTCCACTTTTTATCTCTTTATAAGGAAATGAAGCGCGCACCCACACACATAAATATAGTTCAGAGGTGCTGTAAATATAGATTTCCACACCGGGAAAGTATGAATGTGGTTGATTCATTCGAGGTCTGTGGCTGGATGAGCCCTTTGCTTTGCCTTGTGGCAACATCAGGTGAGTCAGATTATTTGACTCGCAGGCTTTCATCACTGGTTCAGAGAGAGAGAGAGCTTCTTTTGTGCTTTTTGAAATTCACACTATGCTGAGGGCGTCTTTGATGTTGGTGACAAAGCACTATGTAATGTTTTCCTGATCTCCCCCTCAGGGTTTTCTCTCGTCAGTATTGATGAAATTGTATTTTTTTGAGTAGTGACATAAGTTCAGAAAGTAAACAACTTCAGAGTTTGTCTTCCTGTAAAGGCCACACTGACATGCACCATGGTGTCCTCACACTTATTTTCTTCATATATTTCTGTCTAAGGCCTTTTAGACACATATCAACAATGATCTTCCATCGACCTCAGACAGCATACCAACTCGATGCACTCAGGCTCTGTCACATACTAGATTGACTATTTGTGTAGAGTATTAAGATAAAGGGTTTTAAATGGTAAATGGACTTGAGCTTGCACAGTGCTTTTCTAACCTCCTGGATACTGACACCACAGGTCACACCTCCACACACTGATGTCAGAGGCTGCTGTGTAAGGAGTCCATCAGTATTCAATGATCCATTCATACACATTTATATGCAGCCAAGCAGCAGGAGCAACTTGGGGTTAAGTGTCTTGCCCAAGGTCACATCGGACATGTGGCTGCAGGAGCTGGGGATCAAACCCCTATTTTTCGGTTCTCTACTTTTCTCCCCTGCAGTAGAAAAAGAGGTGCAAATTGTACACTTTGAAATGTTTGTCCTTATGCTTCTTCCTGCATCTTATCCCATCTCCCCCATCCCATTTGCCCAGTTCCAGCAGATGGCTCTCCACCATGAGCCTGGTTTCCCTCAAGATGTCGGCCTCTTAAAGGAAGTTTTTCCTCTCCACTGTAACTTTGCTAAATGTTGCTAAGTTCTCATGATGGATTAACATTGGGTCTTTGTAATATAGCAATGAGTAAGGTCTTTTTACACCTGCTGTTTGTAAAGCCGCTCGAGATAAAATTTTGTTTTGAATTGGAGCTATAAAAAAAAAAGATTGATTGAAATAAGAAATGGTTTCCTGCTAGGCTAAAATCAGGGTAACAATGTTTTGGGGAAATGAAAGACTGATATGTTTGTGATCGTTACAGCCCTTATGAAAGGTCTGGTTGATATCCATCTGTGAACAATGATTCATCTATCACTCCTGCTCCTATCACACAAACTAAATTAAAAGTGCCTAACAAAGGAATAGACAGTATAAGATACACATCACTCAAAGAGTAATTCCTCACTCTCCTCGTGTGCGATGGGAAAGCTGAGTGTGGGTGGTCATCTCCGACACTGTGCCAAAAATCACAAACCAACACAGATAAAAATCACTAAGCAAACGTTTAAGGGAAACAAACAGAAGGGAGGGTTTGTTGACAGATGTCAAACATTGCAGTAAATAACGTCATCTGACATGAGGGGGAGATCTCACTGTCTGCAGAGAGATTTCATCACTTCCCTGTGCCTGTCAGCATGTCACCCCTTTCTAAAATGATGGTTTCTTATTTCTTAAGGGTGAAATCTGTCCCAAATGAAATGGAGTGCTTAAACAATCTCTCACTCTGTATGAACGGAGGAGAAAATGGAATCCTTAATATCTGCGCTTTGATATTTGCTTTGATGGAGTTATATAAAGCAACCCAGTGAGAAAATATAAGACACACTAACAGCATAAAGTATTTGATGCAAGCCTAACAACAGCTGGTCAGGTCAGAATTTAAATTATGTCTGCAGCTTATTTCTCCCCAAACAGCCATGCAGGTATTATTCATTTCATTGCATCATATCTTAAAATATTCCAACGTTAGATCCACATTGGTGCAGATTTAATTTTTTCAGACTTCTCAATCCAACGTGTTAAAGGAGCAGTATGTAACTCTGGCTCCTAGTGGTTAAAATGGGTAATGCAGTCAAAATTCTAAACATTAGAGAGCTGTCTCCCCCCCCCTCCTCTCTAGAGTGGATGTTCACTCAGGTCACCATGTGGTGGACTCTGAAGCTTCAGTGTTTATCCAGCTCTGCATGGGTCTGTAAACCTTTCTGTGTTCTAACCTCTCTCCATTTTTCAAAAGCATCTCCAATATTGATCCTAGTTTGAGCACGTTTCTGCTCGTGGAGCTTATTAGAAACATGCAGAGGCTTTTTAGGTCGGGTACAATCACTTCTATCTGAACCACTTCTCTTGACCGCTTCCATCGCTGCAACACCTGTTGACCTGATAACTGCTCTCATATCTGACAAACTGAGGGGCGTCCAAAACGGTCATGTGGGGCGTGTCTTTAAAGCGCCTACCTTCTCTGGTCCAAACAAATCCAGAGCATTCAGGAGCAGAATCTAAAGTTAGAAGGAGGACATACTGGCTGCTGCATTGTTGTCAGAGAAGCCAGCACTTCAACATAGCATGTTTCCTTAATGATCAGATAGTAAGATACCTTTATCATCTCACTCTCTACACATACTGCTCCTTTAAGCTGTTTCAATTTGACCTCAGAATGGCACAGACTGTGTCTACCCACACGGGGGCTCTGGGGGTCTAAACACTGGCCTCCTGGTGCCCCTCCCTCTTTACTTATGTTGACCTTAGACAGGCAGCCTTCACACACACACACACACACACACACACTGGGGCACACACACACCCTGACACCAGAAACCCTCCACGTACACTCCCATTCTTTCATCTCCAGTTCAACTCACGAAGTCGAGCGATTGAAACCAGACTAAACACACTGAAAGATCATTCACAAGACTCTGAAATAGCTCATAAAAGACATGTTGTGTGACTTTATTTTTTTTCCTGCTTACTATAAAAGGAGCTTCTGTGGCTTTTTGACATTCACCCACCCTCTAATTTGGCTTTTGTCTTTTTCCATAAATCAATATCTGTCAGGGAGTGTGGGGCTGCTGATTGTTTTTACAGAGTTGCTGTGTAATTTGGCTAAATGGTACGTGCAGCCAGTTGACTCTGAGTTGGTAAACAGTCTGGCTGGTTAAAAAAGGGAGTGTGCTGATAGACTCAGAGCATACAATCAGATATAATTGGTATTTTGGACCGTGGATCTATTTGATTACTTACCTTGGAGATAGTCATGATGGCAGCCGTGTAATAACAAGTACTATTTTGGGGTAAATTATACAACACTGATCACGTTCACTACACCACGCTAGACCACGGCTTCCATCTTTCTTTCTATCACTGCTGTGTAATATGAGGTTGTAATAAGAGAGATTTGCAACATAAAAATGGGACCAGGCATACATAGATTCTCACAGTGTTCTTTTTAAGAGCCCAATAAAGTTGACTTAAAAAAAGACTTTTACAACGTGTAAGAGCTGGAGCCGAATCAAAAGTCAGTGGTTGAAGTTGTTAAAATTAAAGAATTAAAGGCTCCTTTTCTCCAGCTGCTGAAGCACTCAGACTTGTTCTATAGTGAAAGAAATGTTGAGGTTTGTTTAAAAAAAAGAACTCTTACCTGACCTGATTAAAGGCTTTATATGCAATTTTTTGATCCAGCAGATGTCGCCCTTGAGCACCAGCATGAAACCAAAACAACTCGCGCTGCATTGTTGTGTTAGCATGCTAATGCTAGCGATCTTTATTATGCTGGTATCTTCACACTGCATGTAAATTTACCTGAAATGAGCGTGATCTAGAAACACAGTTAAGCAGTGAGTACAGTATGTTATTCTTCTTTTCTCTAGTCCCTCAATTAAACAACTTTTATACACGAGGGGAGGAGTCAGCCGGCCGTCCCGGCGATGTAAACAAAGTGAAGATAGGACTCTGAAAACTGTGAAAACATCACAGACAGTGGGACTCGGGTGTTACACCCATTGTAGACAGTCATGACTCACAGAGTTATTTTCAGAGGAGATACTTGATTTCTACATTTAAGTGTGAAAAATCACATATTCAGCCTTTAAATGAAGATTGTGTTATTTGGCTAAAATCACAAATCATTTGTAGTTTGGTGTTGTCAAGTAGAAGTTAAAGAATAGGTTAAATATGTAAATCAATGGTTCCACACCTTGAGCTTGAGCTTGTTTATTTATTTTCTCATCTTCTGACTACTCAAAGCTGTTTCACACCGCAGGTCACACCTACACATTCACACTCTGATGGTAGAGGCTGCAGAGTAAACAGTCTTCCCCCCCAAGGACACATCGGACATGTGGCTGCAGGAGCTAGGGATCGAACCCCCAACTTTCCAGTTGAGAGATGACCGACTCTACCAACTGAGCCAAAGCCACCCCTGTAAAAGTTATGCTGAATATACCTTCACATGTCTCCTTACCAAAATATATTTGTTTAAATTTCTCAGTAATGTTTTAACATGATATTTATTTGATGTGTGCAAATCTAATTTTGACAATCCTCAGAGCAGACACAAGCTCCACGAGACCTTAGGCGCTACCCCTTAGAGGACCTGGACCCCAGTTTGGAACCCTCTGATGTAAATGATATTGAATCATGCATTGGGGGTTGTTTATGATTTGCACTCCTGCAAATGTAGAGAAATAAATACTAGCAACACCGAATTCCTGAAGTGCATGTGAAGGCCTCAAACGTCATCGTCCTAATTTCTCAAGGCATCTTAAAAATGTGGGCGCTCGGCAGAGGTCTCATTATGCCCAGCAACAAGTTTCACAAAGGGGGGGGGTTTGTTTCAAGCTTTTTCCTGTATTCACTGTATCTCGCTCACACACACACACACACACACACAGTCTCTTGGAATGCATTGTTCCCTGAAATCCTGTAGAAACCAACTGACAGCACCACGCTTAAACAGACAAACGCATGTCTTTGCAGGCCAATGGATTCTTTGCCCAGCTGGATTGGACGTTTCCTCCCTGAATTACGGTTTCATCTCAGTACATTTCCACTGATGTCTGACTCACAATTGCACTGCGCCTGAACCCGGAGACCCCCACTCCTCCACCCCTCTTCTCCAAACATCATTTGAGAGGTTTACACTAAGTGTATGTTTTATGTATGTGACTTGAATGCCTTTTGGATCTACAAGTTGCGTTACATCTTATTGCTGGCTTCCTCCTCAGGGACTACTGTACGTGTTCCACAGATAGTCTTTATTTCAAAACCTTTGCATACTAAGAAGGATACTTTTTTACATTTTTAAAAACCATACTTACTTGCCATCGTGTCTTGAGTCCTATCCAGTCTATTCCTCTGCTCCATAGACCTTCTTTGTTCCAAAAGTGATTAAAATCCCATCAATGGGCTTCATTGTTCCATGTTTTCTCATTGTGATTAACACAGACTGTTTATTTTGAGTCAGTTCCAATTCACAGTGCTGCTCAGAAAGTGAAAAAAACCCAGCGCTAAAAATGGTTCCAAAGAAATGGTCGATTTTCTCCTCTATTGATTTTCTTTGGAAATTAGGGATGTTCCCAGCTTCTAATTTACCAGTGGATTAAAATCTAGACAAGTTGACTGGTCTAAAGTAAAAAAAAAAAACACAACAGAAAATAGTCAAAATTGAGTTGAATGTATTAAAGGTTGCATGTTCTCGTCCTCTTCAAACCAGTTTCAATAAGTCTCAGAACTTTCCCAAAACTGTGCAGACAGTAGTGCAGGGAGAAAAGGCGCCTCTAGCTAGTGGCGGGCTGCAACATTGCAGCTTAGACACAACATTCAACGGGCATTTTGGACCTAGATAAATGCTAGTATTTCTGGTGCCAACATCTAGGATTGAAGTTTAAGTTACATGTATTCGTCCACAAATCGTGAACATCCCCAGGAATCCCCGTCTTAGAAAATAAAAAAATGAAACTGAAGGCTTTATTTGTGATTTTTCACACTTAAATATAAATCCAGTATATCCTCTGAAAATAACTCTGTGAGTCATGACTGTCTACAATGGGTGTAACACCCGAGTCCCACTGTCTGTGATGTTTTCACAGTTTTCAGAGTCCTATCTTCACTTTGTTTACATCGCCGGGACGGCCGGCTGACTCCTCCCCTCGTGTATAAAAGTTGTTTAATTGAGGGACTAGAGAAAAGAAGAATAACATACTGTACTCACTGCTTAACTGTGTTTCTAGATCACGCTCATTTCAGGTAAATTTACATGCAGTGTGAAGATACCAGCATAATAAAGATCGCTAGCATTAGCATGCTAACACAACAATGCAGCGCCAGTTGTTTTGGTTTCATGCTGGTGCTCAAGGGCGACATCTGCTGGATCAAAAAAAATTGCATATAAAGCCTTTAAACTATATACATATATATATATATAAACATTTGTGGCCTTTTTATTTATTTATGTCCTCAGTACAAACATTTGGACTCGGGGCAAAGAGCCACACACACATGCTGATAAAGATTCTTACAGCTTGTCAGGAGAAGTCACGACTAAGTCTGCAATAAACAGATGATCAGAGTAGAGTGGTTATGAGGTAAAGATAAACGGCTTCTCCGACCTCCTTGTGGCACATACCAGGTCACCAGTCTGCATCAAGACATGCTGGAACCTTCTCCCGTCTGCCACATTGCACGATACGGCTCCAAACCACGGGCACCAGATCTGACCACACACTGACTGGCCTCAGGCACTTTGCAGGCTCTCATCATTGTAAACACTTAATTTAAATCCTTTGTTTAGTCAGAACCAGCGTGGCTGCCGCGGTAACGGCTTAATCACTATCTGTCAGTATGGCACCCTGCAGTTAGTGGCACGCTTGAATTTACTTTGGGAAAGGATCACGTTTCCCATTGACCCTATACAAGGGGGGGTTTCTGGCCCACTGGTGTGTTCAGGGTTTGACTCTATAAACATGCACTCTCGAGTTGAATCTTCTCATAATTCAGAAAAAAAAAATTCTAAGACATCCTGTGTTTGGATTTCAAAAACCCAGGCTGCCTCATTCTCCGCCTGACTTTAGAAATAAATCAGACTTAAAAGATTTCCCTCCGTTTCTTCCTTTTGGCGGGTCCCGTTCCAGTGACAAACATGAGAGTTTAGAAGGTATGCAAGTTTTTCCTGCAACGCCTGGCCCCGATCAATGTCACCTTTCAGAGGGGCTGGACACAGGGCAGAGCGGGGGGGGGGGGGGGGGGGGGCTGCCACAAAGGGGCTCTTTCAGCATGAGAGCCTTTCCCCCATGCTGACCTAAATCTCCTCCTCTCCCCTCCGCCTGGTAGCAGCTATGCAGATATTCATCCTTCAACCAGGCTTCACAGGGAGCAGAAACGTGTGTCTGTAGTCCTGGGGTCAGACCTGAGGGGTAGAAACATGGACCTCAGGGGGGGGGGGGGGGGGTCAAGTGTCTACAGGGTTTGGGTGCTAAAATGTAAAGGCATATGAATGGAGGGTCAGACCTTGAAGTCGTGCTCTCACCCTCCTGTCTGACATGTGTTCTGTTGTCCCCACTTCCTATAGGGGGGGGGGGGGGGGGGGGGGGGGCTGTTCTGTCGTCAGCCGCACAGCCCCCGTCTGTACAGCTTTCATAGAGTTACATGTACATGTTTGCACTCGGCCCCTAAGGTAAACTGAACTACATTCGCACTGATGTACATCATCACACCACACCCCAAACACTCAGGGCTGCTTCCTGAGGCGGAGCAGAACCCCAGACCAGACCAGACCAGGCTTGATCTTTCCTTCAGGTGACGTGTTCAGTGTGGAGCTATGCTCGACACACTTACTGATGAACTGGTGATAACACAATAAAAGGCTCGATGAAGTGGCCGTGATTATTCCCAGACACTGATCAGAGTCATCAGAGAGGACTGTGGAACAGTTCTGAATCTAAAGTTGCACTTTAAGTTTAAGTCACGTTATTCACCATGCACCAGTTGCTTTTTGAGCATTCTTAAGAATCACACTGACTGGAACAAAAAACTTCACAGACATGTTTTGAGGAGCTCTGAGACTTATTTAAAAAGGTTGAAGAGGAGGAGAATATGTCACCTTCAATATAAAGTGTTACCATAGTTACTTTATTCTGAATAAGTAGAAAAAAAGGCCTCTTCAGAATAACAGATCTTTATATCTGTGTATATTTAGTTATCATTTACTGCACATAGTTCTGTTTACATCTGTTAGTCCGATCACTGTCCACTTATATCTACTTTTTTATATTTTGTATTTTAAGTTAAGCTTTAAGCTTTAAGTTGTATTTAAATTGAAAATTTATATTTTAGGTTTAAAATGTTTCGTCTACCTGCACTGTTGTTAATTTACTGCTCTGTGTGCCTTTGAATTGCCCCCCGGGGACAAATAAAGCTGATTTAATAATAAAGTTCAAAATAAAGATGAAAACAAAATACTTCCATAAAGGACTTTTATTACATTTTGTCAATAAATTAAAAAAACTTTTCTGAGTTAAAAAAACAAAAAAAAAACGTTCACACATCTCTCAGAAAAAAAAAAAATTGCAGAATGTTTCTTCGGGAAATCAAATGAAACGAGCACATTTCAAAGCAGGGAAGAGAAAATCCTTTCAAGTAAAAACAAAATATTGAACTTCATTCAAACAGAACTCATATTGAATTCTGCCATGTCTTTTTTTTTTGTTGTTGTGTGCAATATTCCAAAAATAAGTTATTTTTATTGGGCACAAATTCAACTTAAATAAATTACAAAAACTTGCACTCCACCAAATAGTGACCTGAATCTCTAATGCACGAACGAGGATCGATGAAAGCACCAGTCGTCAGTCTTGAAGCAATGACAGTTATTTGTTAACAGAATAAATGGAGTCAGTGAATTCAACCTGAAACACAGCAGCTATGAGTATGCTAGCGTAGTAATCTAACTGCAGGCCAAAGCTACCAGTGTGTCTGATAATGGCTATGACAGTGTAAAAGCTTTAAAGTTACAGTACCAGTTCATCTTTGCTGGATTGTTTTCAACCTTCACAAAGAAAACAAATAATGGAAATGTGTTTCTTTCTAATCTGTGCTTCTTATCGTTTCACCTCCCTTTCTCGTCTACTCTGTTTGACAGAGATTCCTTTAATGCAATCATTTTTTCTTTCAGTTTTGCCTGAAAAAGAATTGCATCATCAGCAAAACATGTAAGGACACAACACGTCAAATGAACAGGGGGGAAAAACACACACACACACAAACTTGGCAAGAACAAAAAGGCAAAGCAAGGTCAAAGAGACTAATTTACATAAAAGTTCAGTTCAAGGGTCGATGAAGGAGACTGCGATGTAGCGCGTGCCGTTGGTGGTGGGCAGGCCTTCGTGCAGATGAGTCAGTCGTCCCGGTGTGCATGAAGCTCCAGCCTTTCCTCGGTGAATTAATGGAACAGTTATACCTATGGAAACGACAACCTCCACCCTAGAAGAGGAAGAGGAGAGAAAGGAAGAAAGAGGACAAATGGTTACAAATTGAAATCTTGATTAAAACTGGAGCAATATTTAACGTTTATTTATTTAAAGTGGTTAAATCTAAATTCTAAACATTGTAGAGAGCTGTCTCTCTCCCCCCCCCCCCCCCCCTCCCCCCCCCCCCCTCCTCTCTAGAGTGGATGCTCACTCAGGTCACCATGTGGTGGACTCTGAAGCTTCAGTGTTTATCCAGCTCTGCATGGGTCTGTAAACCTTTCTGTGTTCTAACCTCTCTCCATTTTTCAAAAGCATCTCCAATATTGATCCTAGTTTGAGCACGTTTCTGCTCGTGGAGCTTATTAGAAACATGCAGAGGCTTTTTAGGTCGGGTACAATCATTTCTATCTGAACCACTTCTCTTGACCACTTCATCGCTGCAACACCTGTTGACCTGATAACTGCTCTCATATCTGACAAACCGAGGGGCGTCCAAAACGGCCGTGGTGGAGGTGTCTTAAAAGCGTCTACCTTCTCTGGTCCAAACAAATCCAGAGCATTCAGGAGCAGAATCTAAAGTTAGAAGGAGGACATACTGGCTGCTGCATTGTTGTCAGAGAAGCCAGCACTTCAACATAGCATGTTTCCTTAATGTCTGATCAGATAGTGAGGTCATTTTAAACCCATTCAATGACATCTACTAACATCTGAGTGAACATAAACTTTCTTAACTATTAGAAAACCTAAACAGCTTATTAAGCAGTTCAGACTTGTTAAATCCAATAACAGAAAAGTCGAATTAATTTGAAAATCAATACTTTGAATTTGTCAAAGTCAGAAGGCCGTTGTGGATGAAGTTTGCCAATAGCTTTCTTACCTGAAAGTCTGTGTCTTTGTTATTCAGGGCGATGTTGATGGTGAAGGTGGAGGAGTCGTGATGGGGCCTCAGGTACGCTTGCCTCCCAGGTGTGTATTTAACCACAAAGTTCATTACAGCGTAACCCTGTGAGGAAGGCACAGAAGTACATGACGTCAGCTGACTGTCTGTTAAAGCTCACACTGAGCATCGCTTTTTAGCATTTAGGTCAGACCGACCTTTGTGTAGTATCCAGAGAAGACTTTTAAAGTGACGGGGGATATGAACTCTCTGATGAAGTGCAGCCACTCTTTGTCGAAGCCGATCTGCTTCATGTGAATGTCGTCTGTCGGCACGGTCTCGTAGCCGCCGGTGATCCGCTTGTCCTGAGAAAAAAAGAGAAAAAAAAGAAGAAGAGAGAGAATAAAAAAACACAGCAGAGTGATTAAGGCTGGGATAAATGACCTGCCTTCCTGGATATGAGGCTGACCACAGTTTTCAAAGTGATGATGACGTGTGTGTGTGTGTGTGTGTGTGTGTGTGTGTGTGTGTGTGTGTGTGTTTGTGTGTCTCTAGAACCGCAGGCTGCTCTGTTGTCTGTCTGCGTGAGGCTTAATGATCCATCCAGCTCGGTCGTTTCCCCAAACACAGTGAGTGAGTCAAAGTATCTGGGCACATTTTGTCTGGGAGGCAAACTTTTAAAACACGTTGAATACCAATAAAATGACATGAAACAGACCGCATGAATTATAAACCATTCACATAAAAACAGAACATCATAACCATTTATTTGGCTACATGTGAATGACAGACCTGCAAATGATAGTCGTTAAATTAAGCATGTGAGGATAAGTGAGCTCCAGTCATGTGTGTGTGTGTGGGTGTGTGGGTGTGTGTGTGTGTGTGTGTGTGTGTGTGTGTGTGTGTGTGTGTGTGTGTGTGTGTTATGCATGTCAGAACAAATATACAGCATCAGAATTCAAACAGGAGCTGAAGCAGACCTCAACCTCTCCCCCTCCACCACAACGACGGTAGTTTGAAAAGTAACATCCCACCGAGCCATCAAAGCCAACAAACACATCACACTACCATCAAGTTTAGTAGGCAACATGTGGCTCTTTTTTCCCCTTCACTCCTCTCTGTTGGGTGCTCGGCTATTAACTATACCGAGACTCTAGAAAAATGATCAAACTCTGGCAATTAAAAAGTTAGTGAAGTTATTTTTTTTTATTATAAAATGGTTTTCTGTAGACTACAAAATGAGCTCTGCTGTCTCCAGCTGTGCTAACTGTGAGCTAACACTGCTGGAAAGAGGCCAAAAAAAAAGCTATCGTCACATTTCAGTGTTGCTGAAATAATTAAGTAAACAGAGATGACTCCCAGTTACTGCTCGCATCAAATTTAAAACTCTGCTGCTCGCTTACAAAACAGACACAGAAACGTCTCCTTACTTTAACTCTCTGATCCAGGTCTACACCCCCCTCCCCCCCCCCACTACACTCTGCCAATGAAAGGCGTCTGATCCAACCTTCACAACAGGGTCCTAAGACGCTGACTAGACTCTTCTCCTCTGTCGCCCCCCGGTGGTGGAATGAACTTCCAAACTCCATGTGATCTGCAGAGTCCCTCTGCACCTTTAAGAAAAAGCTAAAGACCCAGCTCTTTCATGAATACCTACTAACTTAATGATGATGGTCTCCATATTATTGATGATGATGATGGTGATGACGATGGTTTTTGTTTGATAACGATGACTTATAAGATGGTTTCTATACTGATTAGAGCTCTCAAGAACTGCCCTCAATGTTGTGCTTTGCCTCTGGTCACTTCCTGTCAGCACCTGTGTGTCCAATCAGACTCAAAGCTGATCGTTTGCTCTTACTGACATTGTTCCCTTTTTTCTAGATCCTTGCTTGTGTTGTTCTTACTCTCTGATGTACGTCGCTTTGGATAAAAGACTCTGCTAAGTGAATTGTAGAATGAAAAAAACGTAAGAAGAAAGCTTATCATGTGAATACGCTGTACTCAAGATAAGCTAGCAGCACTGACCTCGTGTCTGCCTCCAGACCAGGTCCCGTAGTGCTCCATCTCCTCCACTATTTCATCACAGGCCTTCTCTGAGAACACTGGGAACCAGAACACATCTGGACAGGGCTGCAACACACACACACACACACACACACACACACACAGAAACACACTTAGTGGCTCAGACAGACTTTCATAGAACAGACTTCAGGCACACCTTCACCTCGAGCTGTAGTGGATGTAATGTAATATTCAGAAATGTTAAAAACAGATGTTGGGCTTTGTCTGTGATATTATGTCATTCTCTTTCTCTGTCTCACCGTCTGTCTTGAGCAGATGCAGACACACACACACACACACACACACACACACACACACACATTAATACCTACCTCCTCCATGTAGTTCTGAGTGAAAATCTGAGTGTAATTTTGGTGGATGTACTTCTCCTTCCAGTCCTGTGAGGAGAAAGAATTTTTCGATCAGTGCCCGTTTAGTGCGGACTGTTTGCTGACCCGCATACCTCACAGAGATAATCCCCCTCTCCCACAGGGCAGGGTGCCAAATCCAGGAGTAAATCTCAAACCTTATCAGTCCGCAGTCTTATCACATTCGAGTCATTATTTCAAAATCGTCTCACATCTGTAATCCCCCTCCCGTTAAGGGGTAATAACCGTTTGCAGGTGGCTGAGGTTTTATTCCAGCTATTTAGAAAAACAAATGTGTTGAGGAATAATGAGAGAGTCTAATGACTTACCACTGGGTTTTCAAATATCTGCCACAAGTCACTGTTGTAATGTGAAATGTTATAATTGGCCGTGGAAATGAGCCTCCCGAAGTCGTGACGGTTTGTAATGTACATGAAGACACCCTGCAGCCAACGGAGGAAAAAGTTGAGTCAGTTCCACAAACGGGGAAAGTTGAGTTACATGTCACAGGAAGGATTTCTAACATCATCTACATAACTATAACACATGCACATTTTACAGTTCTTAAGCATACTGCAGGTTGTCATCATAGTAACACATCGATGGTTAGCATTAGCATTAGCATATAACCTGACCAAACTGTTACTTGTTGCAAACTACTTCAAAGCTTCATTTGCATCAAAATGAAAATAAAGTGTGATTTAAGTGTGCTTATTAAACACACTGAAATCCGTTGTTTGTCACTTTAGATAGACACAGATGCCGTATAAATAATCTATGATTATTTATGTGTGTTTGGGGGGCTACAGGGTGTTGGTGTCGGGGGACAGGAGAGGAGGGGGCAGTGAGGTGAGAGGCTGGGGGGGGAACAGGAACAGAGAGGTGTTTGGAACAAAGCAAATCCAGGAATGATATTCCCTCTGCAGTGAAGCATGGGGGGGGGGGCTGTGTAGGGCTGGATTTGGACTCACTATCAGACTAGGCTTTGCCGAGATCAAAAAGATGATGAATTGGGAATGATTAAACAATTTCCTGGTGTAGGTTTCCAAATTGTTTGTGTCAAAAAATCAAACTGTGAAAGCTGTGATTTTAACCAGGAGGAATTTTTTTCATGAGTTAAAAGGAATTTCTTTTGGAGCCTAGTCTGAGATCAGTCAGTGTGTTTTTAAAGAAAGCAGCTTGTTGTTTTTCTGTAAAGGGTTGGCTGTTCATTGTAAAGCATCAGGACAGGGGGGACTTGCATGTGAACCGACTCTCCAACCTTTCTCCTCCTTCATTTCCCTTTTTGGAAGGCATTTTATAAAAACAGGACAGACATCATTTATTTTTTCATTCTCTAGCTCAGACACAAATCTCTGCTTTTAACAAAAAAACTCAGGCAAAACTTCAACATCAATTTCCAAAGAGCTGCCAGCTCCTAATATGAGGATAGGCAGCGAGAAATACGATTTCAAATATGTTATTGCCAAATCTGTTTAAAGGTCACATATTACACAAACTACACTGTACTATGTTCCTCTAACTCTAACATGTGTCTCTAGTCAGTTTACAAACCCCCCAATGATGAGAAAAGTCCATCCTCTCCGTCTTTCCCCTGCTCCACTTTTCAGAAAATGTGTGCTCAAACAGGCCGTTTGAAGATTTTCCCTTCATGACATCACAAAGGGCAGTAGCCCCTCCCCCAGGTGGGTGACACTCCCACAGCTAGGTGTTTGTTCTGAACCTCTGAGTCTGCCTTCTCATCGTAAACAATAGGACATGGAGCGAGAAAGACCGAGACACCCGAGCCCCTTCCAGAGAGGGGGCGTGGTCAGACACAGCTCATTTACATATTTAAAGGTACAGACACAGAAACAGCCTGTTCTGAGCAGGGCTGAAATAGAGGGGTTTATAGACATGATCAAATACAGGATCAGAGTGGATTTGGAACAAGAAACTTCACACTCATGTTTTAAGGAGCTCTGAGACTTATTTAGACTTGTTTAAAAAAAAAGGATAATATGTGACCTTTAACCTTAATAAATACCTACATATTTATGAAATTTCAACTCAACCGGGCCAAAAACATCCCAAATAGCATTAAGCACTTTGTATGTGAAATGAGCCAAAGCTCAGAATGGTTCCTGATTGCTAACCCATTGGAAATGGATGTTTCAGGAAGCAGAATAATCAAAACAAATGGACACCTTTGGGGGCCTGAGCATATGGAATGATTCCGGAGAAGGGGAGTCTTTTTCTCTGTGACTGGTCTAAAATAAAGGAGAAGCATCATGTAAATAGGATAACATGAATCACGATTTCAGAATAAGAGACAGGGTGACAGTTGAAACATATATATGTCACATACATAGCAACTTGGGAGGAGAAAATAAAAATGCATTAAAAAAAAAGGAGCAAGGTTCCCTCTGAAGCTGATGTTTTTGTGGATTAATACGGGAGGAATGCATGCTGGCTAAAAAGACAATCCAAAAAGAAAACGCAGTTTGGATCAGGCATGTTTGTTAATACAGGTGACATGAAAACACAGCTGCTCACATTGTGCAAGAGGAACGAAACGCACAAGAAGCAAGATAACTTTTTAGTCAGCTAGTCGCCGGGCAGACACTTTGTGGTCATGTTACAAGGCGGGCAAAGAGAGAGTGAAGGCTGATGGGATACAAAGGGGCGCATTTAAGCACCACAGAGAAACGGTGAACAGAGGAGGGTCATGCCTTCACAACCGACAAAAAACATTGAAAACAGCTGATACTTGCCGTCTTTTGGATTCCGTAGCGCTGTTGACTTTTACGTTAAGATTCATTGTGTATTTCACCAGCAGGACTAAAATCACATCGCTATGTTTCTGCACATTTTCTCATATGGATATTCTTCACAGTGGTTGCAGCCAAATGCACATCTCGACAATGTGTTTACATAAATGTGCCATGAAGATCGATGGCTCGGCACACTTACCATTTCTCTTGCATTCCTACACAAAGCCATATCAGGATCTAGTTTCTCCAGGACAAAGAAGTTCCTTTCCTTCAGCTCATTCCTCAAGGTAGTGCCCTTGACAAGGTATACATGTGCCATAAAAGGAATGTTCCACACACCCCTAGAAACAACAAGACAGGAGCAGGAGTTGGGAAGTGTTCATTTGCACTGACCGTTAAACTATGCAGTTTTTGAATCTGGAGGTGTAATGTGAAGGTCATTGGGTACGGTTTTAGTGGGTGACATGGTAAGAAAGAAATCTCTTAAACTTCTTCAGGATATTGAGGCCATTTCCCTTTGTTTATTTGGATGGGAAGCCTGAATGCTGTTGTTCAAAGTTTGATGTGGCACTGCGGGGTTTCAGGTACTAAAACGTACAAAATCGGACTCATCGTTGATGGGGTCGGTCGTCTCTCATCCGGACGGTCGGGGGTTCGATCCCCAGCTCCTGCTGCCACATCATGTCCAAGCAGAGGCTGCCATGTAAAGCATCCATCACAAGTAGTACACACATTCATACACCACCAACGAAGCAGCAGGAGCAACTTGGGGTTAAGTGTCTTGCCCGAGGACACATTGGACATGAAGATGCAGGAGCTGGGGATCGAACCCCAGACCATCCGGTTAAGAGACTCTACCTATGAGCCACAGCCACCCAAAAAAATTGAATACAGATTTTTCGGTCATATTTCCGGCTTTAATTCTCAGTATGACATCACTGCTCATCTTTAACATCATCATCATTAGAGTGTATTAATAAGTTATGAGGACAGAGCAGGATAGTGTGTGTCATGGTGTCTCTGATTTAACAAAAATGAGAATAGTGTCTGCACATCCTTTTGTTTGTGTGTGTGTGTGTGTGTGTGTGTGTGTGTGTGTGTGTGTGTGTGTGTGTGTGTGTGTGTGTGTGTGTGTGTGTGAACCATACAAATTGCCTCCATTGCACTTGTGACTTACACACGTTTCCTCTGCACAATGTCGACATAATCCTCCGAGCGAGCGTAATAACCATCCAGACTCAAGGCTCCCCAGAAGTTGGACCACAGCTTGCTGTGACGAGTGACAAGGGGGCCAATTATTTTTCTGTAGGGGAAGCAGGAGAGCAGAGCGGAGAGATGGTTATTCTGTCGGAGCGGATAAAACTCAAGTGACATCTCACAGACATTCGACCACGTAATGCACTCGGTCTCTTAAGAGCTAAAGCTAGCGTCGCTGCATCGATGAGATCAACCTCTCCTCGGAGAGATATGAAAAATCTGCAGAGGGCTTTTAAGATCACAGAAGTGTGTAAATTCAACCAGGCCCCGAGCAGGAAATCATTTCTAAACTGGATTCAGATACTGTAAGTGTAACCAATCGCTGCAGGAAGCTGTTTTTTCTGAACCCTGAATCTGCTCAATTTACTGGAATTTGAAAGAAATACTAACAACAAGAATTTTCCACTGCTGTCTTTCAAACCTCAACCCCAAAGAAAGGGATGTTTCTTTCCTCTATCTGAATTAAACTTGCCAATAATTGAGCCGTAAATGACAGGGTGGTTTGGTATGGATGCGCTGCAGCACTGAATACAAATGCTTCACGCTTGAGACAGTTTGGCCTTTTCCTTCCCACAGCTTCAGTCCCAGCGAAGAATTCTCATGCTGTCCTTAAATAATCCTACAAAATCTTTTTACTTTGCATGCGTCCAACAGGACTCGATGCCACCCCACCGCCACATTACGTCGAGTTTTTACGGGAAAGTTTCTTGAAAATCACAAGCTGCAAAAGGGGAAAAAAAGGGTTTGCATGTTTGTTTTTTGTGTAATGCAGAGTGGCATTTCGGGGTTTAGGGCAATTTGACTCTCCCTCTCTTTCCATGTGGCCGGGGAGAAAACAGGAAGCCAGGGCGTCTTATTTTTAAACTTTTTATTCACTCAGCTGTAATGTTCATGTGGTTTTGCCACTTAAAGGGACAACTTCTAACCGCTCACAGTCACAACAAAACTCTCTCTTTTTGTTCCAAACAGCACAATGTGATTACCTGTTCTGCTCGACGAGGAGCTTCAGCGTCTGTCTGTTGGTGAGCATCACATCCGAATCGATGCTGAAGTAGAAGTCGCATGTGGCATCCTTGCGGCAAAGATGCCTAATGAAATCGAAAACAGACACACAGGAGAAAAGTAGCGATTACTCAATCCGCTGTTGATTACAGTCGATGACATACTTGGAAGTAATCACAGAGAGTCGGACTCTTGGATAAATGTGATTTCAGGGAAGATTAGAGACTGCTAATGTGACTCAGACGTCCTCATTAAAGGGCTGTCCTGACCAATGCTTGCATGCTTTTGATAGTACCTCTCTGATGAGGCCCTCACAGATTGAATTATCACCATGACAACCGACTCATACTTGGCAATGGGAGAGAGTTAGCCCAAAGGAGGAACTGAGGACAAGAACTGCACCTGTTAAGATTCACAAATCAGAGCTTCTACCAAAAGAGAGAAGACATCGAGTCTGGAGCGCCGTCCACTGAGCTGACAATATTTCATCTACTCTATTTGAATACTTATAAATGGATCAATACCATCACATATTTCTGGAACATCAGAAGACTTTCTGAAACAGTAAGAATCATGCATTTTGAGGTTAAACCAAACAGGAAAATTCTCCTTCAGGCTGAAATTATTTGGAGCTAAAAAAAAAATCCCTTCATCTGGTTGAATTCATTTCTTCCACCAAAACCCAACTTCAAAGAGATATTAGACCCACATGCCCATGTTCCTGGCCTCTCCTTGGCTCAGATTCTCCTCTGGTCCCACAACCTTGAAGCTGTTGAACGTGTTCCTGTTCTCATCCCAGAACCTCTGGATGTGCTTCTCGTGGTAAACCTCCTAAGAGTAAGATAACTGGTATTAAATGCTTTAAAAAAGAGAAATGCATTAAGCTGAAACATGGTTCATGATAGAGATCTGGTGTTAGAAGAAACACTCTCACTCACATTATTGTGGATGAAAAGGTTGAGTTTATCTTTGGGATAGTCCAGGGTCAGCAGCTGCTGGAAGAACTCAGGAAGGAAAGGAGTGGGCTGCTCGATAAAAACTCCAATGAGAACATTTGGATACTCCTGTTTAGACAAAAAGTGGAAATAAATTAGTACTATTTCAAACACAGCAGCTTTACTGTGGAGCACTTTAACATAAATCATTGTTGAATTTGACACTTCAGGCGTACACAGAGAGTGAGGTCTTTACATTAACGTCTCTCTCTGCAGTGCTCTATTTTAAAAACCTCGAGGTTTACAGTAAGCAATTTGGGCTGGAACTGATTGGACTTCTCCTGCTCCTTGAGACCAGACAGTTATTGTGAGTGATCTAATAAACTCCCACTACATGAACTGCTTTTAAAAGCATCCTAACTGCCACGTACAGAGTACAACCAAAGTACCAAAGCAAGGAAGATATAAAGAGACATAAAAGCAAGAGAGACAAGAGAGACAAGAGAGGAAGAAACATTTTCCCATGACACTCGAGTTCCAGCCCACACAGCTCGGTCTGGAATCCCTGATCCTCTTGACCAGTTCACAGCAAAGGTCTGGGCCCGGCATGAAAAGAGGATCGGCGCAGAACCGTCTAATTTGCAAGTTCCGCAATGACTGTGTTTAGAGCGCACAAGTACTGGAACTCATGCATCTTTCAGATGTGAGCGTACATTTGTTATGGACACACAGAGGACAGACAGAAAAGGGAAAGGAGAGGCACAAACAACAGAGGGAAGCATTCATTATGCATCAAGGCAGGAGAAAGTGACAACTGGACTTCCTTTAGAACACAGAAGACAACGCTGGAGAGGTCCAGCTCGCTCAGTGAAGTGTAACACAGCGAGCTGCCATGGGGAGTAAACCCAAAACCAAAAGTACACAGAGAACCAAACCAGACAGCCAGTGACCTGGTTTTACCCCAGTATGACCGGTGTTCCCACATGACCTGAAACTCCACAAGTCTAAGTCTCATAAACCCAGCGTGGCACAGTCCAATGAGATGCTTTTCCTAACTTGACCCCTTATTGAGAAGCAGCAGTGTTTTTGATTATTCACTATGGAAGGTCACTGAGAGCGTTCCTCACAGAGGGGCCTTTCATGACGCTGCGTTTGTGTTGAATCAGCTCCAGTCAAAGCAATCGAAGTAGAATTATTTATAGAGCATACAGGAGCACAGCAGATCTGCTGTTTATGTATTGTGACGGCCTGCAAGTTTGCTGCCACTTACTATTAATACCATTATCCATTAATGTGCTGGTCATTTTCATGATGAATGGATTACTTGTTAAATCTGAAAAACATCAGAAAATAGAGAAACATTTTCCCAGAGCCCAGAGTGAGGTCTTCCAAATTCCTATTTTTGTCCAACCAACAGTCAAAAGCCCAAATAATATTTATTTGTTCTCATAATGGAGAAAGAAAAGCAGCAAATCCTTTGATTTAAGAAGCTTGAAGAAGCAAATTGTTGGACTTTTCTTGAAACAGGAATAAAATGGTTATTGATTATCCAAACTGTCTGCAGCTCTAATAACAAAGAGAACATCCACACCAGGATAATAGAATAGATTCACTGGGATCTTGTGCGTGCTGCAAAACTGTGTCCACAAAGGAAAAAGAGAACGTTTGCTAACATTGTTGACAGAAGCCGCCACAGCCCTGAGACATTTCCTCTCGCCTGCCATTCCTCCTCCTGTCTATACGTCGCCAGGCTTGGCTGAACCCTGTGACAAATTTTCAACGTAACCACCATAACTTGGATAAAACCCGTACTGAAGGCTCACTAAAAGGCAGGCTGGTCGACAGTGACACCCCTTTAAATGAACCCTTCTGAAAACCCCAGAAACCATATCCTGCACCGCAGTAGTGCTGGGCTTCCACTTCCCAGAGGAGTTTCCCTGGCAACTTATTCACTTTTAAAAAGGGTCCAAAAGGACCGACGGGCACATAACCTGTTTCTGTTGGAAAAGAGAGTGTATGTGCAGCGCAGACCAGTCCTGCTTATCTGTTGAAATAGGATGGACTGGGCCGCCCCTCCTGCTGTCTAGACAGACACACATACACGGTGGATGACGGTTCATACTGGAAGAAGAGGTGATGTTTCATCCTTTCCTACGCCCACAAATACCAACTTTCTGCAGCTGCACTTTAAATATGGGGCGGCAAATAGAAGAGAAAATGTCTTAATTTGAAGCACTTACTTTTAACTGAGACAAATCCACAGTGTCATCATCACAGTGGCTACACCCATGCTCGTAGTTCCAGGTATTGGGGACGTAGTTGCCCAAGTAGTTCAAGTACATCTGCAAAAGAAAAGAATTCAGAACAGGTGAATGCCTGGTTGCAGAAGTTTTATATTAAAGAAGCCCCTTTTTTTTATTACACTGAGTTGTTAGGAATATCCAACTTCAGAATTTGGCCCCGGAATATTTAGTCCAAAGATTTGGATTTGTAGAGGTCAAAAAGCTCCAGCAACAACTGTAGTATGAAGATCAACTTCATACTTCAGACTACTTTTTTGACCTCTTCTAGCCTTTCACTCTTCATGCACATTGGTAGTTGGAATTTGGAATAAGATGGGATTGACAGGCAGTCACTTCAAAGACTTAAGAACACTGGCTAAGAACGTCTCTTTCTCTCAGTGTATGTCTATGGTTTGAGATCATGTTGAAAGATGTTTTCTTACCAAGTATTTCTTCCTCATGCTGATTCTTGTATCTACATGTAGACTTAAGTGTTGGCCAGTACATACCACCCCCTGATACTAGTATGATAAAAAATGTGCATAATATTGTTGGAGTGGCTGACATTTTGTTAGCTGTGGCTAGCTCTTTATTTTCCTCTGGCGACCGTTTTGACTGGCAAACATGTAACTGTTTTTTTGGCCTTTTTGAGGAAAGAGTGGGTTAATGACATGCAGCAAAGGGTATTCGAACCCACAGCCGAGGACTATAGCCTCTGTACATGGGGTGTGTGACATAACCGCTAGGCTATCTGGCGGCTATTAGGCAGTAGCAGAGATTGATACCAAAACTGTACAAGTTTCGAAATGCTGCTAATTACAATTACAAAGTCATAATAGATAAAGAGATTCAGCAGAACCCACTGCTTGGACAAAGAATTCTATGATCAACTATTATTTAGAGCGTCTCCCGCAGATGTTGGGGCCTCCGGGAAGAATGACTCAATAGTTTTGTTGGCTTTGGTTCAATACCAAGGAAGACCAGAGACAGACAGCTGGAGGTGGAGCAATGGAGAGAGGGGTGAAAGACCAGAATCAAACCTAACAGGATGATCATACAGACGTCCTGCTATCAGCCCTTCACTCTGAAGGAATGCTAGCCTCGGTTTAGCCTCCTCTTGCCCTGCACACTAAGTAATGATTTGGATTTCATAGAGTTTTTGGCTACTACCACTGGAGCAGTATATGTATTTCCTGGACGTGTCACAAGTCTATGCAGTGAAATGCAATGATCGGCCCAAAATTTTTTGAGTGGATATCAATCTAAAAGAGAAGGTCCAAAAGAAACTCATCTACACATGTGGGAAAGGGAGTTCAATAATTCAGCCAACAGCTCGACGTTCTCGATGAAAATTATAAACCTGAAACCATGCTAGCGCCATATGCTAGGTTGAGCCCCTGAGGCCGTCATTTCTTACTCACTTTGGTGTTTGCGTTGCCATGGACGACCACTGGCAGAGAGTCATACACGGTGTTCCTAACTCTCACGCGGTCTGATGCAAACTTTAGAAGCACTTCATCTGCAAACACATCGAGAAAAAAAAGAAATAGACATTTCAGGGCGGGGTTATGAAAATGTGGGGTTATGAGAGCCTTTAAAGGTTCAGGGGGAAATGTGTTCACTACAGTGGCTCATAACACCAAAAATCAGTAGGAAGTACAGATAAGTTCACAATATGAAATAAAATAAAAATAGAAATAACAATATAATAAGCATAAGTACCAAGTGAAAGCAATAATAAAGTAGTATAAGTAATAAACTATGTTCAAGCGCATATTTACAAATATGAATATACACTGATGGATTAACAGCGTAGATATTACACGGTTCATGTATAGATAACACATTTGATGTTTAAATATTGTCCAGTTTTCAACAGAGTGCACAGTTTTAGTAAAGAAGAGTAATATAAGAGTTATTAACTTACGACCGATGGTGATTTGCCAAGTCTACAAGTTCTCTGAAAATACCTTTACAATCTTTCCCAGAGTGTGGGGGCCAAACAGTAGACTACATGTCGGGCTTATGTTAGTGAAGAAAATGTTATTAAAAGCCCAGTTTTCTTCTTTTTTGTTTTTTTGCAAGTATCAGTGTGAAACTGTTGGTTTGAATACCTTGCTCTCAAATATTTGATTTATAACAAACAGATCAGCAGAGACTCTGATAGTGGAATTTAGTTTTGCAAGATTTCTCACCAACAGCCCCATTCAGGTTCTGGAAAATTTGGCACTTGTGGTCCAAAGTCATATTGAGAGATTCCTGAAAAAGACAGAGAGTATCTTAGCCATCCAGGATTGTTTCTCTAGGGATATGTTCACACCCAAGTGTTTGCCGTTGACTCAAAAATACTCACTCGCTTTAAGGGATCCAAGTATAGTTTAGTGTAGAAGAGCTGGTCATCGTCGTTGTCGTGGAGATTCCACTGAGAAACAATTCTGTGTATGTGCGGGGCGTAGCCGATGATACCTGCAGAGGAAATAACAGTGTGAACCGCACAAATCCAGCTGTAAAGTGCAGGGTTGGGAAAAGTTTACGAGGTCATATAGGCTACCACTGGCAGACTGTTGGCGACAATTACACACTATCTGCTGGCTTCATGGTGGAAAGCCTTCACTGTAGGAAGCCTGAGCGCCCGACGCAAAGTGTGATTCTTGGCAATAATCCCAAACACACACGGAATGGGCAGGAACTTTTTCTTCCCACAGACTGAAGATAGAAAGGAGTGCAATAATGGGGCTGCAATCTTGTGGGACGGTCTGTGCGAGTATCTCACACCCTATCGAAAATGTACATTCTCATGGCGATCTCTCTACTCCAGCTCTGCCCAGCTGTCTCCTTGGTTTTTTCCCTTTTCGTGCTCCAGGACACTGACCACAGAAAAGTGCAGATTGCAGGGTACGGCTGTGTAGCTTGTCTGCGCCATTTTGCATCCCAGCATTTTAAAAAAAGAAGCCTTGGACACTGTAAACAAGTCAAAGGATAGACATGACATAATCCCGATGTCTGGAGCGAGGCACAGTTGAAAGGAAATCATGACATTTTAATGTGACTCGTTTTGACGGTTGCTTATCCGCAAAGTGATGGCTTTAAAATCGACAGATCCTGAAAAGCCCTGGGAACTGCAGGCCCCAATGCTTCTGGAAAAGTTCACTGAGTTACTCGGCTGTAAAACACAGTAAACAATATGCAACTCCAACGTTGTAAGAATATTATATGCAACATGGAATTCAACATTTTATTTTATATCTGTTCTGACAGTTTCATTGACTGCTTTCTGCAAACCTTTACCAGCAGTCCCAGTGGATCAGGTCCCTTCTCTCACATGTTTTTTTAGTTTTGGGAGTGAGAAGATAAGATAACCTCAGCTAAATAAACACACACAGCCAAACACAACCCTTCTGTATCATGATTCCTTCCCTGAAACCCGGCACTCTCTGTGAAAGTATGTGTCCATATGCTCTGAAACATTACCCACTGGTCATTTGGGCGGTAGCTTTAGGAACAAAAACAAAACCAACAATTTTATATAAACTGTGGTAGTTCGTGGGGGCCAAGACAAATCCACATGTCAAGTCAATGACAATGAATGCTAAAAACAGTCTCTGATCAGTTGGAGGCAGCTAGACTCCAGTATGGGAGGTCAGCGCAGGCTGATGACCACAGGGAAAGTAGTAATTCTGTGTCCTGAGGACAGACAGCTGCCCATGCCATGTGGACTATGCACGGGAGCTTACTTATTGTTTCTTTGTTTAAAATCTCTGCAAACAATCTGAAGTATTTCACCTCATTTTGTGTCTATAGGCAGATCTTTGGATGTTGGAGGCCTTTAATGCAAAGGTCAGGTCAGAAGGTCCAAAAAAGAATAAAGTATGCAGCTAACTTTCATATGAATGGGCATCTGTCAGCTTCTGTCCACTGGGAGAGGAAATACCTGGAGGTGTGAGTTTACAGGAAAAATACGCTTCCATTTTATTCAAAGAGATAAAAGTAATAAAAGTCCTGCGGTTTTAAATTTTAAAACTAACACAGGTTTGACGCCATTCCCTGAAGGCACCACAAGAATCTTAAAACCAACAACACTGACGGTGAATGGCTGCTTAGCTCCCTGAATTCCAACTCAGCCTGTGAGTCTTCAGAGTGTGACAGCTGATGGGGGAATGTATAAACCAACGTCCATGCATAGAATTTATGGGTTCAGAACGAAGGGTACTCAAACAGCGCTCTACCCCTACATACACAGGACATTAACAAAATGGTTGTAAGTTAAACAATGTTCAGTTTGTGAAGCACAGACCAATCATTGAATAAACTATTCCCTTCAGATAATGACGACTAAAGACTTTTGACCCACAGTGATAATCGGCTCACTAAAAGAGGAATATTCATTGTGTGCAGATGAGTAAGAGGATGGTAGTTCATTTTAAGAATAATGCTGCATTGGGTTGTGATCTAGAGTTGAATCAGGTGAGGGTCATGGAGCAACGCCAGCTACAGTCCTACATCTGGGTCTACTCAGAATGCAATCAGGCACAGTATTAAGCGTGGGTTACCATGTTTTGGCAGCAAACAGAAACAATCACATAATTACTGTAAGTTATACATGTAAATGTAAGATGGAAGGAATTAGACTGGAAAGTACATCAAGGGTTGCATGTGAGCGTGTTTAGTGTGAGTAAAATGCAAAACGCAAAGGGGATGCACTAACATTTCACAATATGACTACATTTGGAAAGAGTGACACTCTTCCACAAAAGTGGAGGAATGTTTTTTGGTCTTTAGTGTCCACCCACTTTTATTTTGAAGGACTCCCTTCCATGAGCCCCAGAAGTTTGAAGGATACCAGCTGCACTCTGTTTTTTTTAACATATACATCTATCTTTTGTCAGCTGACATTGAGGAATTCCAGATGGCCTAACAGAGCACTTTCTTTGGATAAGTCCAAACATTAGCAGCATTTCGATCAGATATAACATTCTTGGAACCCACCTCCAGAGTTGAGGTAGCGCTTGCCACTGCGGATCGAGGGGTACTTGTCAGCCAGCCGCTTATCCGGCCATATCAGGCCCTCTGCAGCGAAGAGCACTTTGTGATTGGCTTGCTGGAACTTCCTGAGAATCTCCTCCGGCCCCCCAGCAAAGATAAGATCATAGCTAAAAGGGAGGAACAAAGAAGAAATACAGATATAACAGATCATTATCCATCAGTCTGACAAGAAACCCTGTGCTTGTACACGCTCCACGCAGATTATAATCTCAATGTAAATAGTAGACATTCTTCATTGGTGGGCATTTGTACAGGCAGGCAAGCTCAGTGACGGATCGAGGAAAATGTTGCTAACCCTTTTCAGAGACATCGTGGTGACGCCAGCTATTAAAGAAAGGTCAGATATTCTAGGACGTGAAAACTCCAAAATGTGTCTGGTGATTTTACAGTTTTGAAGTCCTAACAGTAAAACAGCTGAATCATTCAGCTGACACCTTCCCCCACAGAGTCACTGACAATAAAACACCCTCTTTTAGACTTTTAGACTGTGATTCAGCACACACTGATCTAAAAATGTCTCATCCCAAAATAAGAAATCATGTACTTCATACAAACTGGTTTATATATGGTGGCAGGAAAAGGTGGAAAGACAACCAACCACCTTCTTGGATAACCTGAACCACCTCAGGCATGTCATGAGAGGAAGCACAGTCAAACATAGGTCACAAAGCCTCCTGCACGCTGCTGTCCACATCTGGGCCACACATGTTTATACAGGCACCCTCTGCCCCTTGTTAAGTCGTAAATCACAGTAAACGCTGCGGTATAAAAATGATCTCCAGTCCTAAAGAAAACAATCAGGATGATGTTTAAATAAATTCATTGTAGAAAAATAAACGTAGGGTTGAGAACAAACAGTTTCTTATTGTGTTTGTAGGTGTTGCCTGTATTACCTAAGAGAATGAAAAGATGGCTATACATTTATCTGCTTCTTTAAAGGAGATCTATTCTGCTGATCTATATTTCAACATATAATGTTACGATATCCGTACTAAACCTTGGAAACGTTTTTTTTTAAAACATCATACACAGTTGTTGATGTAATCCCCGGACGTGATTTCCTGCTGCTCTGAACGAGACTTTAAGAGAACTCGATGAGACTTGGCCAGAACCTGACGTCTCAGAGCAAAGCATGGAGCAAAGTCGTAGGACACGCCCACCCCCAGCAGCTCTTTCAAGGACACACCCGCCTGGAAGATCACTGAAATGTACCTGCGATTGAAAACAGAGTCGGCCAATCAGAGGAAAGTGGAGACATGGGGAGGCGGGCCTTAAAGAGACAAATGAAGCGTTTCAGGCAGAGGCTGACATGAGGGATTTTACTGACGCCAGTATCAGGTTAATAAGGAGGTTTTTGAGCTATCTACAGCATCTACAACGCTACTCAACAGGAGTCCCAGAGTGACATCATTAAAGGCAGAAGTGAAAATAATAGAGCTCCTTTAAGAGCAGTAAGAGTAGCCAACTTTTGTGTCCCTTTAATATTTGGACCCACGCAGTTTGTGGAAATTGATGTTTATTCAGTTCAAAAATCTTTTAATATATTTCATAATCATGAGTGCATTTTCCCCAAAAGGAAAACAGAACTATTCCATGTACCTGTGTTGAGGGTGTGGCAACGTTTCACACCAAATATAGCTCACATTATTCAAGCGACGTGATGCAGTGAGTATCATCATCATCATCATCATCACCAGCTGCTCTATTTGAAGAAAGCTGTTATTATTCCAAACCACTAACATTATCTCTGTCAAACTTTCCACTGGCCTTGAAAACTCAGCTCCTATAATTCAGCTACCTGCATGTGAAAATGACTCCTCTCGTACATTTACTCATGCTCTATAATAATGATCTTTTTACACAAGTGAGCAGAGGGGGCGTTTAAGTGCTGCTGCATAAGTGGGCAGAACACGGCTTTCACACCGAGGGAGGGATCAAATTCAAAACAATCATTAAAGTCTGTGATTTATGAAAATGAGTTTAATTTCTAATTCATAGATCTGCACAGCAATTAGAGGTGTTTTGATTCCCTTTCTTGTCGTGGAGGTGTTTGTGTGTAAATCAGAACAAAGCTCAAAACTAACTGACAGCTCGACATCTTTGGTAGAAATACACACAAAGCAAGAACAGAGAAAAAAAATTAGAGTTTGATCTTTTTTCTTTATTATATTTGGCTGCTTACATCAAAGAACTAGCCGCTTAGAAAAAGTTTTTTTCTACCTCTCAGGGTAGATTGTCAGCGACTATTAAAAAACAGTCACAGAAAAAGGAAGTGTTGGTTATACATGCACATGGTCTCATGGAGCTAAACAGACAACTTACCTGTCCACAGAAAGGACGACCAGATCCTCCTGCTCAGCCAGAGCCTCCATGGCCTCCTTCAGTAGTCTGACCTTTTGTCCTCCGCCGATGGAGCGACCCACATCACCACCTTTCCATGGGTCCCCCATTCCCAGCACCTGAGACAGAACAGGTGATGAACCAGCTGAGGAGCCCAACATGAAACAGCTTAACAACAGCAGAGTTCAAAAGAGAAGCCAGCACTTCAACATAGCCTGTTTCCTTAATGTCTGATCATACAGTAAGGTCACTTTATCATTAAGTTCATATCTTACTGATGATCCTTTACGAGGCTGGCTCTCATAATATTGTGGTGCATATAAAGCCTGATGGACACTTTAAAAAAATTAAAGAATAGCATTAAATTGACTTCAAAGTTAATTAAAAAGGTCTCTTGCAAAAACCACTCTAGGTTTGACCAAAAAAAAGTTTCATATAGGAAGCATTTACGTCCTGCAGGAGAGAGACAGAAGACCACACAAAATGCTCGGGTGCACCAACTGTGACTTTTTACTTTGGCTTCAACCACACGGGGAAATTCTGGACCCGCACTGAGGAGTATCCCTTTAAGATGGATGTTTTTCGCGAGCTTGCCACACCTCATTGTTCCCTTTAAGAGGCCCAATCAATCATGTGTGATTCTAAGGCTTGGTGTGTTTGAGAGAAGCATCGTTAGCTGGGAGGACCGCCCGTTTGTTGACAGAATTTTGAGGAGACAGACGTACCTTCACAGTGTAGTTGAAATAGTTTGCAGACTTCATAAAGCGCAGGAAGCCATCTGTTTCCTCGGTTGCAACAGTTAGGACCAGCAACTTTTCTAAAAAAAAAAAAAAGAAAGAAAAACAAAAATCCCACAACTGAACTCATGTGTCTTATAAAGTCATCACATATTTTGGCAACCAAATTACAGGGATGTGGGGATGTTCTCTCGCAGCTGAATATTGTAACATTTTATGGTATTGCTAAAGAGGTCTAACATTTGGATATTTTTATGGGATAATGTTGGCTTCAGGATGTCCGCAGGAATATGTTAGAATATAGAGGTACTTATATATATAAGCATAGAGAGTCCATCTTCTGTGAAGCAAGCTCCTTGTAAACCTCAGACCAATGTCAACAAACTGGTAACTGCTTGGCTTAGCAGTCTAAACCTACATCTCAAATTAGCTCCATCGACTGTAGTCTATTTGATTCAAAATGGAGGCATACATTTAGACACAGACTTAATCATTTCTTTCCTGTTGGAGACTCCCACAAAGCTGCAGGACATTTCCACCGGCCATGAGTTCAGAAGTCTGAGGTTTGAAGACGGGTTAGACCAAGTACAAATTAGCACCATAGCCTCATGTGAAGCTAGAGAGAGGCGGGCTAAACCCACAAAGCTGCTTTTCACTTCTTCTGTTATGTTTCGTCAAACCAAACCGGGGGGTGGACTTGATTAGAAAGTGCCAAGGAAGGAAGAACCCTGGACTTCCAGATCCTGTTGTTGCATTTGTGGAGGAGAAATCATTCACTTCATCTTCCCTAAACGGTGCAGAATGCTGTTCTGTACCAGAAGTCCGACATGACCAACAAAAAGTTAATGACACTTTAATAAGCTTTTATACGACCACTTGAATACCAATCCTGCGTTTCATGTCTTGAGAGCCAATCTGCATTTAATTTAAAATACAACACTAGCTTTCCACTGAAGCCTTGTAAATCATTTATTGGACATTGGCAAGTTAGATTGAAAGTATGCGAGTGAACATGTCAGGTGCCTGTAATGGACCCAGAAGTGCACTCTGCATTTAAAGAGCTTGAAATTCACCTTAGAATACAAAGATTAAGAGGTGGTCATCATTTATTTTGGTGAACACGGCTTCATCATGATTGGTCTTTTTGACTGCACAACAAATCTCAACAAACCGAGAAAGGATGTTTGCTGACGTTTTATCAGGCTTTAGAATCTAAAAAGGTAAATGCAAGTACTGGACAATAGCGCTTTGTGGTCTAAAATGTTTTTTTGTACTTTCATCTACCCAGATGAATTAAACAAAGCAAAGGGGCCTATTTTAAGGCATTTTTTGTCCAAAAGGACAATATCAACCATCCTTCACCCACTCCTTCAAACTAAAGTGTGTCCTTGCAGCTCTTTCCCATCCACTCTCCATCAATGTGACTGAGCCGTTCTCTTATCCATGTCTAGCCTGTGGCCATGTCTTTGCTTTAACAGTCGTTCCAGTTCTCCTCTGACACAAAGGTTTCTGTTTCAGGTTTGGAAACAGCTCCCAGTATGCCTGTAACCTAACAGCTTCAGAAAACATTTATGGCAAAGGAACTGGGCTGATCCAGAGCAACATGAAATTCAACTTAGCCCAAGCAGTAAACAGGGGGGGAAGAGGGGCGTGGATAATGAGCCCACAGGAGCGTCCCTGTCTGAGGCTTGAGCTTGGTGCAGGGAGTTTATGATGTGTCTTACATTTGGAAAATACATTTCCCATTCAGCTTTGTAGAACAAGGGACTTTAATGGTTACAGGGTAAGTTTATAAGCTTCTTTTCCCCCCTCTCCCAGTGACTACATTCGACATGTGCTTTTATCAAGACCAACCCATTTGGAACAAAGTCGCAATGAATAAACACTTCTTCATTTTTACTTTATGAAGCGGGTCTTTCTGGAAGACTACCTTTTTGAATATTGGTAGTAAGAAACACTTTTACACATAGACTCTCCTGAAAGTATATGCTTCTGATTGGCCTACCCAAATAATCCGACCCAACCAACCAATGAAGGCAACAAGTAACAAAGTGCGCAACTTTGGGTACAGATAACAGGACCTTCAGGTTCACTGTTCCTGCAGTTTGGAATCTGCTGCAGGAGAGTTTGGGTCTGGGGGAGCTGATCTCCTCAAATCATTATAAAGTAGACTAAAGGTGTTGGGAGGAGGATGCATCAGGTTGTAGATGCATTGACTAATGACTTTCTGCTCCGTGACCATGAACATGTTGACCTGTGTTTATAATTTTGTATGTGTCTTATGTCTGTAACTTTGTTAGTGTTGCAGACTTAAACATGCAACAAACAGCTCTGAACAAAACACACCCAGCTCTGCCACCCACAGTGAACAGCATGTTCTGCTGGGGTTTCTTTGAAATATTGGAGACCTCCATGAATACTTTCTATTTCATAATGCTGTGATTCCAGCAAGGACATGAGATTTTATTCCCTCAACAGATGGTTTCAATTTATTTTTGTGCTCACATGAAATGGGAACTGAAAACCAGTAGCTTTGTTTGTATTTAACCATTTGAAACCAGTGGTAAGCTGCGTGTTGCGATCCATGATCCCAATTAGCCCCTCACCCCCTCTGGCTTTACCCGAAACCTTTTGGGAGCCACACACGCTTTCCCCTTGTAGTAAACATGCAGACCACATGACTGCATCCCAACAGGCAAGCTTCCAGTTAAGAACAGCTCGCGGACGGTTTAGAAGCATGAGACAGACACTTTTATTTTCTAAATTAAAACTTGTTGTTCAAACACTTCAGTGCAGTCTCTTTAATGGCTTTTTTTTAAATTCCTATGGATTTACAGTATCCTCCTCCAAACTAGGGCTGGAAAACCGTGGCTGGAAATGATAGTACTGTATCCAGATACCATATAATGAGACTGGAAGATTTATGATACATCAGTTCTTTCCAAGCTGAGCCACTGAATCTTGTTTGTGTTCAATTGAAGTCAGACTGGAGGGTTGTCAAAATGCCACTTAAAGTCCAGAATTTGGGGCTTTCTATACATCTGATTCTTATTGTACAATCAAATTTCATAATAAAACATTTATCACGGATGTGGCTCACTGGTAGTCGGTTGTCTCTCAACCAGAAGGTTATGGGGTTTGATGTCCAGCTCCTGCAGCTACATGTGGGATGTGTTTTTGGGACACTTAACCCCCTAGTTGCTCCCACTGCTTGGTTGGTGGCGTTTACATGTGAATGAATGGCCATCAGTGTGTGAGTGTGTAGGTGTGACCTGCAGTTTTAAAGCGCTTTGAGTAGTCAGAAGTGCAACATAAGCCTCGAGTCCATTTGTGTTGAAGTTATTCTTACTAAAGAGTATCATAAAGCAGATTATGTGACTGTTCACCAGCCAATCACAGAGCTGACATATAGAAACAGACAACCAGACACACTCACATTCACACCTACAGACAATTTTACAGTCAGCCGTTAACCTAACGAGCATGTCTCTGGACTGTGGGAGGAAGCCGGAGTACCCGGAGAGAACCCACACATGCACGAGGAGAACATGCAGACTCCACACAGAGAGACTCCTGTCAGACGGGGATTCAAACCAGGAACCTCTTCGCTGTGAGGCGCTAACCACTGCACCATCGTGAAGCCCACATCTTAGGCCCAGGTGTTGTTGATTTCTTTGCTTTTAGACCTAAGCCAACCCTGAAGTGAAATGGATCTCTTTTAAAGCATTTAGACAATATATCGGTTTCTGTCTGTAAAGTTAGCATGCATCGTATAGTTTTAGTGTTCAAATGAGTCCCTAAGGAGAGAAGACAACATGATTTTATCTCTGCAAAGAGAAGTGAAGAAGTTAAAAAACAGAGCCTTCCAATCTTCTTACAAAATGTAATCCCGCCCATTGGTCAAACTCTTTCATTTATATAAAGAGCATAAACACCAATAACTAAGCATACCTTACGGGCAGATGGCACTATAAAAGGAGAGTTTTCAGACAGCCATGGTTTTGTTGGATAAGTGTCTACTCAGAGTAAACACGACACACTCTCATGTCAGTCCTGTAAGAACAACCCACAGGAGGAAAGGAATGCAGCTCCTACAGTACTGCTGTAACTCCTGTCCAAGAAAGGCGATCGGCGCCAAGCCGTCTTCCCCCCCTCTCTCTCTCTGTACCACATGGGGCTCAGCCGTCTAGGTCAACTTTCACACTCCAATGAGCAAAAGTTCTGACACTCTGTCCTGGGAAAAAAGCCTCAGTAAGCACTTTTTGTAGAATAACGGAAAGAAGTATCATGTGAATGTTTACCGGCCTTGGACAAAAGGATCATATGATCTCTCCTGCCTGAAGATCACCAAGATTGTCTGAAATAGTTCCAGGAAAAGACCATTGCAACTTTTTCAGTTAAAGGCTTTATATGTGATGTTTTGATCCAGCAGATGTCGCCCTTGAGCACCAGCATGAAACCAAAACAACTCGCGCTGCATTGTTGTGTTAGCATGCTAATGCTAGTGATCTTTATTATGCTGGTATCTTCACACTGCATGTAAATTGACCTGAAATGAGCGTGATCTAGAAACACAGTTAAGCAGTGAGTACAGTATGTTATTCTTCTTTTCTCTAGTCCCTCAATTAAACAACTTTTATACACGAGGGGAGGAGTCAGACAGCCGTCCCGGCGATGTAAACAAACTGAAGATAGGACTCTGAAAACTCTGAAAACATCACAGACAGTGGGACTCGGTTGTTACACCCATTGTAGACAGTCATGACTCACAGAGTTATTTTTAGAGGAGATACTTGATTTCTATTACATGTATGTGATGTTATGTAAGTGTGAAAAATCACATATTCAGCCTTTAAAGGCCCACATTCTTGTCCTTCTCATGTATTTCACAGACTCTACCTTTAATCTCATTGTGGACATGTGGACACTATCAGTAACAACAGCCTTTTCTGAAAGTGATTCACCATCATAACAATCCAACAGCACAATATTGGTGTGAAGGTCTGGGATTCCTCATTATTACAGCATTGTGGGAGTGATGTTGTTTAAAGAAACACTGGCAGCTCCACATACACAGATCACACACACAGCGCTGTTCTTCCCCTATTTCTCCACCGTCTACATTGATCCCGTCTCGCTCCTCTAACGCCTATGTTACTAACTACGATAGAGTACAGAGGTGGGACAACTTGGTTCCCCCAATACATCACAGGGGCGTAAATATCGTGCCTTGAACTGGCCGTCTGAACGGACCTGATGATGCCAAATTGTTTTTTTTTTAGAGCAACTTAATGTTTCTAAACCTGATGTTGGATGATCAAACTACTTTACTCTACTTAAATCCTTCATCATACCAAATACCAATCCAACTTTAACTGGCCATGCCTGGCTGTACAGTTCAAACGCCTCACTGCATTAGTCGAGGTAATTACTGTTTATTCAACACTGGCATCGACCTCCTCTGGTAGCTAATGTTAGCTAAACTTTCTGAGCCAGTGTTCTGTTGGTTTGTGGTGAACAGTCAGCAAAAGCTTATTTTACTGGTATTTTCAGATTATAAAACACTTTGAACTCGATGTACTTTGGTCACCATAGTGAACATTAAAGATGTGTCATCCAGTTACCAAGGCAACCTTCCCTGAAAACAGAAAAGTGACTTCCTGGTAGCCTTATTTTTTACCACATGGATGGAAAGTAGAGACACAGCCACACACTACACTATCTACTCAATAATCAGAGAAGTAACAATGATTTTCTTAGGCCGCTTCATAACATTCCTACTTAGAAGAGTTTATGAATAAAAATAACAACGTGTCATCGCTTGGACAAATTGGTTACTTTTCTTGAAAAAGAACCACATTCAAATGGTGCTTCTGTTGAGACATGCGGTCACAGTTTGAAACCCCTGAGGTGTTAATCTGACCATCAGTGCAACCATGTGCTCTTAAGCCATTCTAAAATATGACTCGGAGAACGCTATTGGTAGCAGATGTAGTTCAGAAAGGCGTAGTAACGGTATTAAAACTCAAATACATGATGGTTTTAACCATTTGGAGGAAGTGGCAACATGTTGTGACGACAACAAAATGAAATGTCATCACATTCACGCTTGTATGTAAAGTGACAATCAGTATTAACTCATCCATTCACACACCACCAAGAAAGCAGTGGGAGCAACTTGGGGTTAAGAGTCTTGCCCAAGGACACATCGGACAATTCTGCCTGACACAAAAGCGTGCAAACAAACCTCCTGTGACGCCACTTTGAAAAGTTTTCCATCTTTAAAACAAAGTTAAAGGAACTAAAAGCAGCTCTGGCACAGAAGAAACACTTTTAATATCTGACAGCCAGCAGCCCCTGGTCATGCAGACATTCCTCAACCCCAGAAAATACCATTGTTGCTACTTAGGTGAGCACCCCATGTGTTTGTAATTTGCTGCAATTTAACAGGACGCTCACAGGTCTGTTGTTTTAGCTGTACACGATAGGTAAATAGAGTTGTTTTCTAGTGACTCCTCAAAGTCGCATTGATTGATTAAACACATAATTTCCATAATCTGAGAGGCATTAAAGGGATCCCCAGGAAAAACACTGTGATTCCAATTACACATGTCAAACCGCAGGCACTTCAGCCCACGGATGTGGAATGATGTCACCAGCATTGTGCCAGGAAACAATTTAGAAGTCTCGTCACACGTCATTATGATTCAAGAATAGTTTTTTTGTCCTGGAAGACACTCCACTAAAATGTAGAAGAAAAAACAACAACAAATCTCATCTGGTTTGTGTCAGTAGTGCTCCTGTCAGCTACAAATGATTACTCTTAGAAAATCGTCTTTGGCCTCAGTCGGGGTCTCTGTGGAGCTTTTAATCCTCTTTTAACTAGAACACACATTTGGTTTGTTTCAAAGTGATACACCAAACAGTTTAACTTTGAATGCTGCTCTTTAATAAGTACATAATTGAAAGCAGATAAACAGTCAGATTTCACATAATTTAGTGAAATCTGACCGTTTATATTAATAATACTGTCTGCAAAGGGGGGGAGGAGTTAAGCAGCTTAATGAACAACCACATGCTAAGTTGAGGAACTCCATTGCTACCTCAAAATGTGACTTTCATACTTGGTGTAGTGTACTTGGTGACAGTGTACAAAAAAAAACATTAGTCTCAGAAGAGAAGAGATGCTTTGTACCAGATTTAGCTAACTAGCTAATTTCCATCTGTTGTCCCTGGGCAGATGATGGCAACAGCAAAATACAAATCAACCAGTCACACACACACACATTTCATAAGAGAGAAGAAAGACATGGAACAGTTTACAGATATTAAAACATTATGTACAAGTTTCCCTGAGAGATATAAAAGGTTGTCAATGACAAATTAATGCTGACAAGACTGGTTACTTAAAATCCATTTTTTGACTTTGCGGGTGAAAGTGCAGAAGTTTGTGCAAAGTTTAAGACTAGTTGGAAGACTATTCCATTCATTAATGGCTGTAAAATAAAATAAACAGATTGTGCTAAAGCGGAGCCACATTTAGGAATACTGCAATCTCCGCTTGAGGCCTCAGACCTTGAAGATCTGAGAGATGCACGGATTGGGAAAATCAGGGCTGAAGCTGAAATAATAATTTAGCTTATTTGCCAAATTAGATACTGATGTTTGTTTCATTATTTATTTTGGAGCGAGACTCCCACAATGCCGACATTTTCTCTCACGTTTGACGATGAAACAAGTCAGAGTTTGTTCGACAGGTGACTTCATCTGCCCGATAAAACATTTTCTCTGAATCAGCAGTTAGCTGAAGTAGATGTCAGCGTTAGGGATCGGTTCATGCCAAATTATTTGCCGATGTGCGGATGTCAGTCAACAGGGCCGATGCGTTGTTGCATCATCCTCACTATTCATTTCAGTCTTTTGCAAAACCAGCTTAAAAAACTCCTCATGGGAGCTTCAACACAATGATCTCAAACAAATCACAATACATTCATACTTCATAGGATGAATGCACTACAGTTGAAAGTCTACTCATGACAAGATTTCCAGTAATTTGCCCCAACTCGATCCTGCATACTTCTGATAAAACATAGCTGGGATGTATTCCCCTCTCTCCTCTAAAGCATCACGTCGGTATGTTACAGTAAGGATCCCAGACATTCTTTTCTTTCATATTATGACAAGGACTTATACATTTAAAACAAACTTTAACAAGTCGGAACAAGACATTTCAGTAAAAACAGTACAACCTGTTCTGGCTTTATCAAGAAAAGATCCAAATATAAACAGCTGCTAAGTTTGCATTCTCAGAATTTAAACGACTTGTTAGATATAGATGAAATATACTCACAAGTCCTGTTGTGCCCTTTGTGAAGGACATTTAATATTGTTTGAGTTAAGTTTTGTTTTTACACTGCCCCCTCCTGGTTGTTTAAGTGAACTGAGTAGTATAAGCATGTGAGGTGTTAATTACCTTCAGACCAGCAGTTTCTTCACCTCCTGCAAAATGATCTTCCACGTTGTTGCCTTGGACACTAATTGTCCGTAAGTATTTATTATTTTGTGTTCTTTGGTGTGCAGAGGCAGAATGTAAGTTTTTAAGTTGTGTCTTTAGACGATTGGATTTTAATAAATTGATAGTTAGCAGAGCAGTAAGCTAGCAGCATGACTAAGCATGTTAGGTTAGCTAATTGTTTCTTGTGCCCTATTTTCTGTTTGTTAGTCTCTAATGTACTTTTTGCAATTTGTGCTTTATTGCAGTTTTACAAGAAAGAAAGAAAGTAAATAAGAACGGAAATACAGTGAATTCTTCAATAAATAACGAGAAAAGTTACGCCTTGTAATTCTTTGGAGGACTTACACTTGTTAGCTAACTGTTTAGCTCTGAAGATAAACAACTCATTGCGAGGTCAGTATAAGTCCTGACCAAAGAGCTGGAGTATCTTCCCTTTTCATGGGAACGGCCATCTCCACATTCTGCTCTTGTGTGTTTAATATAGTTTGCAGACTATACCTCAGACACTGCAGGCAACAAGAGACGGAGTGAAAAAGCAGACAACACAATGCATACTTGGCTGCAAAGAAAGCACAAAACCAAACCCTGTGGTGATACAGTGACAATGTCTACGGCCTGATTACAGTCCGGGCCTGCCAGCAGGGTTTGTTAGTTTGTTAAGACTGGAATTACAGGCACGGAGAGCGATATTCTTCTGCAGTGTATACGGCATGGGTGACTTTAGGTGGAGCTTCCGTTTTCTTCTCTATAAAACACTCCCTGCTGACTGACACATCAGGGATGTCTGAGAAAGGTCATCTAATCCATGGGACAGAGGAGCAGATCATCCAGAGTGATGGTACTCCGCCCACACACACACACACTAACACAGATACTTGCCAAGAAATATGTCCAAGTTACTGTCAAACATTCAGAGCTGGTTTCCAAGTACATAATGTCATCAACTTTGTGTAGAATACTCCTGATGTGGAAGGCCTTATTTAAGTCATCCAAGCTTTTAGGATCTTCAGATGTTGGCATCTTTGTGTTTAAACTTGGAAACACATTGTTTTCACTTCTGAGACGTTTACCTTTCACTCACTTGGACAGAGAGTTGAACAATGAGGCGTCCATTTTCAACAGAATAACTGTACATATGTATGTGAACGCTGTGAAGCTGCATCTTCTCAGGGAATCAAAAAGAGTTACACTAATGGTACTGGAAACCGTTTAGATTTATGCAGAGGAGATACCTGCACAGGTGGATGCAACAATAGTCTCTTTTATTAAGACATGAGCGGTCAAAGGTATCGGTGCTACAGTGCGAAAAAAGGTGATTAAAAAACAAGTTAGAAATGAGTGAAAAGCTCCTTTCAGGTAGCTGGACAGTGAGAGGGTCTACACCGTCCAGTTTTTTGTAACTTTCCAAAATCTGACCATAAAACCAACAGCCACGTCCGCTGTTCACGGGGACCTGCCAGGTGCCCGTAGGTTTAGAAATGGGCAGGAGGCTGCATTCCTTCATTCTTCTTCTTTTTTTCTTCCTTTTCACGGCTTAATCCGAACCGTTTTTAATCCTGATTGATGGAGATCATTAGTGCTCTCAGAGAAAAGAAAAGCTGCTGCAGGAGCGATATCAGAATCTGCAACAAGTGAGACCTACACTCAGAACTTTATTAAAGATTTCTTTTTGGGCTTTTTGTGCCTTTAATGGAGAGACAGGACAGTGGATAGAGCTGGAAATCAGGGAGAGAGAGAGAGGGGAATGACATGCAGGAAAGAAGCCGCAGGTGGGATTTCAACCTGGGCCCGCCCACGTTGAGGACTACAGCCTCCATACATGGGACGCACGCACTAACCACTGCGTCACCAGCGCCCCTCGACTTTTTTTTTTTAATATCCTGTCACTTTAGCCCCGTTTCCAACAAGTGGTCTGGTTCAGTTCTGTTCGGTGCAGTAGCCATTTATTGGCGTTTCCACCGTCCAAAGTTGGGAAATGGTCCCAAAATAAGGGATCCTTAGCGCCCTACTTTTTTGGTGCCCATCTGTTGGGCACTGTTGGGATCTGACTCTAAAGTAAATGGTAAATGGACTACTCAAAGCGCTTTTACACCGCATGTCACACCCACCCATTCACATCCTTTCACACACTGATGGTAGTGATCACTATGTAGTATCATCCATCAGAAGTAACTAATCTCATTCATACACCACTACCAGCTGATCCACAAAAGGCTCCCTTAAACTGTGTCCCGTTCTTCTTCTTCGTTGAACTTAATTAATATCGGGCTACACTGTGTTGGGCTGCTATGATGTCACACTGTTACATAGCTGACGTGGCTATCTCCATCTGGCTGACACTCCCCTTAGTAAATAAGGGTTGGCTGTGGAAACGCAAGCAAGACCAGGGTTTACTGTACCGGACTGAACCCAACCAAACCGGACAGGGACCAGTGTCTTAGCTCACCTGAAGTAGACTCTCTCAAACTCAACAGAATTGCTCTCCTTGAGGTGCTCGCTAACACGTCATCTGACCTCATTTAAAGGGTGAAAAACGATGCCCAACCAGCTGCCAGGGACGCAACATGAGTCTACCGAGTGATTAAAGTCATTAAAGCCATTTGCTTCACTTTTCACAACCACACTCTCTAACGACAGAGGGGTTTAAAGAATCAGTCGACTGAGAACTTGATGGGGGAAAATGACTCATCTAGTTGATATAACACACTATTAACACATCATTTAACGGGTGTCAGGCTGCATTGTTTCTGACGTTATTACTCGATTACTGATGGACGTAAGTGTTAAAACGAAACAGCCTCTTGGAATAAAAACACACCTGAGTTTTCAATCATGATGCTTCATGTGCTGTGTGTTGGGTCAGGATCAGAGCACTCACAAAGCGAGCTGGACTTTGAGGGTAAAGTCGGCTTCGGCACGACATGGATTGCCTGGTACACTGACTTTTGTCGGCTCTTCATCGTTTTTGGTTACTTTAATTATTTTTATGCACTTTATTTCCAAATTCCACACGCTCGAGAGATTAACTGGATTTAGTGTGTGCATCCTAATGCGCTGACCCTCTCTCGCCTGGTGCTCTAATCCCTCCCAGGTGTTCTGAAAAGGCTTTTTATAAGCAAAACATTTTAAAAGTAAACTGTGGCTACTGTGTCGGTCCAGAGACCAGAGGATAAAACAGGCCTGTGGAGACTGAAGGCGGCTGTTGTTCCCTGATAGCAGACTGCCTCACCCCGAGTAAAATGCTTCATTAAAAAAGTACGTTTCCAGACTTAACTTATGAGGCAAGCCCTACAGCTCTCCTGACACCAACACGGGAGATTTAAAAACACAAACACCCACACACCCACACACGCACACACTCATGTCTACACTTAGGTTGTTGTCTGCAGGTTTTTACAAGATGCCCCGCGAGCCTGAAAAGAGCTGTGTTTAACTGAAATGATTTCAGGGCAATTTAGAGCAATTTACCCACAGCAACATGCTAACAGGGGACGGGATTCAAACAGCTCAATAAAACTGTGGGAGTGTGTGTGTGTGTGTGTGTGTGTGTGTGAGGGGGGGGGGGGGGGGGGTTAAGAAGCACAAACCCACTGTATAGGCCTACATGTACATTATATAGGTTGTCCCAACAGCTGCTTCAACAGGTTGTTCTTGGCTCTGCTCCATGTGCCGTCAATTACAAACAGGTTTACAACACGCACTTCAGCTCCTCGAGCCTAATTTCTTGTTTACCATTAAAATCAAACCATAATTGATTTCCTACACATTTTCATTTATGATCCATTCACGCCTTAAAACAGAGTGTCTATAGCAGTGGTTCCCAAAGTGGGACACTGGGAGGGGGGTCGCGAGTTGCCTTCCAAAAACAAAGGCAAACTGGAAATGACTTGAAATGACATATTTGACCTGTTATTGTGAAATTACATACAAAAATGTTCAATTAGTTTAAGGCTGCTGCTGTATTTTTTATTTTTTATTTTTTTATTTCATTTTTTTTATTTGTTCCGTACATGTCAAAACACACAACAGAAAAGGAAAAGGAAAAAAAAAGCTATTCACACTTTATCCCATGTACGGAAAGGAGCAGGGAGAAGAATACATCTTGTTTTGCCTTCCCCCCCTTACTCAAAAAGCAAACAATAAATGTCTGGATGGTCTGTCCAATTACAATCAATGAATGAATATCATGCCAACATAAAAACAAATCTGACAATTCAGTCTTCACTTCCTCAGAAATAAGAAGGAAAACACACAAAATACACTAACTGCCACTTTCATACAGTCTGATAACTTTGTTCTTTTCTTAAACTGAAATATCTGAACACAACCCTTCAAATCAATATTTAAAGAATTCCACAATTTAATTCCAGTGACAGAAATACATTTCGTACAGCTATAGGATAAACTGTCAGGTCTAAATGAGGACAAAGTGAAAGCATCAAAGAGTCGCAGCCAATTGGGTTAGTTATTCCTCCTCCTGCCGACTTTTGACTTTTTACAGCCTGACGTGTGGATGTAAAAGAGCAAACACCATGAAACAAACAGTGACAAACCGCAGACACTTCTTTTAAGTGAGGAGCTGCACTATCATATAATTTAATGGTCCGACATATGGAAGTGCAGCAGTGCAGGGAGACGCAGGCATTGTGACCCGTATAGCCTAAATTACAACCTTTAAATCTCTGTTTCTACAGTAAGAACTATATCATATGTAGTATCTAGGCTATGTGAGGAAACAATAAAACATGTCGTACAGTGTAGGCTTATCCATCACAGTGGGGTTAATAAATTCGGGGCGAGTTCTCAGAACAGCATAATGGATTTTTTTATTCTTATTATTTGATTATCTTTGCTTACCTGGGGGAATGGGCGCGGGAGTTTGAGGTGTTTCGGTGGAGGAGAGAGAAGTCGCAAACTTCATCCAGCAGGAAAACACAAAACAAAACTTGAGGTACTCCATAGCTGTGTTCAGTGCGTGTTCCCGGACGGACTGCGGGTGACCGGCTGGATTAATGGGGCTGGATTGCCTCCCCTGCAGGAAGCAGTGGTGAGCCCCGGAGGGTCTTAATGTTCCCTCTAGCGACAAAAGAAAAAGGGAGTAAAAGTCATACACTGTATATGAAGTTGTCTTCTGGACGAGCAGCTCTTCAGGGAACGGATTTCAAAAAAGTAGTCAAAGTTAAAGAAGTAAATTAATTGAGCAACAGGCGTGGTGGTTCCTTTTGATTATCTCTGCAGCCTCTTGAAGTGGAGTGACAGAGACTCGGTGCAGGAGGAGAAGATAACGGTGTTCACCCCTGACACAGGGACGTCCTGCGCGAAAGTGTTACACAGAACAGCTGTATTTAAACACCCCCCCTCCTCCCCTCTTCAACCCCCATGACTGTCAAACATCCCTCCTCTGGTCCCCTCCCCCCTGAGCACCCAGCAGTCTGCAGGATCAACACTGCCCTCCTTCTCCACCCTGCTCAGAAGAGACTTTTCATTCAGCCTCCTTCCTATAAAGCAACAGAATCCCATTAATGGTGCCCTGATGTTTATTCAACTTTCTAAGTCTGTATTATAAACACTTTTTCCTCATTATGTTGAGTTTTTCCAGACTATCCTGCACACTCCACTTGTCCCTCTTTTAATGAACTAGCCTACTGTATACAGATTAAATTAAATAAAAATCATAAGGAAGAGCACATGAATAAATATTTGGTTCTCTTCCTGGAGTGTAAGTTCAGATACCACAGGGCAAAAAATCTTGTGTAACAATTATTCCCTGTATTTAAATTAAAAATAGAAGATTAGTTACTTTCTGTGTATTTTGATATAAGATTTATTTTACTGGTGTATAAATGTTAAATCTGCATTTTACTCATGTAGTTTGTTGAGTTATTGTAAGTGCACTATATCATTTTGAGTTGTTTAATTTATTGCAATATTTTTTTAAGGTGTATTTTCTTTATTTTAGAGACAGGGCAGCAGATAGAGTCAGAAACCGGGCAGAGAGAAAGAGAGTGGAAAACAACAGCCACAGGTCGGATACATACATCCAAAACATACCCAAAACAAAGGGACTTTCCACCATGGCGGCATGCTGCTGTGCTGGTGATCGTCTCAGTTTCAGTTCCATCGAAACTGAGACGAAACTCTACTCCCCTCCTGACCAAAACCCTAAAAATCATATAATTTACTAAAATGAAATCAAAAGAATTAGAGCTCAGAAATCCAAAATGTAACTCAAATTATCTGCCCAACTAATTATTTCAGCGGTACTGACTCATGTCCTCACCTCACCATCGACGATATATTAAAAAGTTGACTGATGCTGCAGATGTTTGTGCCGCTCCTGCTATTCTGCAGCACACACACACACACACACACACACACACACACACACACACACACACACACACACAAACTGTACTCACACACGGGGGAGCAATAAAGAGGGAAACAGACACCGCACATCAAACCCAGCTTCCATTTACTGTCTGATTTCATCTTCATCTCCGTGCAGCTCAGCTGACCTTGAAACCATTCTCTTTTTTGTTCTCATTTGTGTTTCTCATTCTTTATTAGACTTTACAGACTTCCCCCCCACCCCCCATCCCCCATCCCCCACCACCCCCGGCTAAAACTGTTCCTGTCTGGTGAACACTTTGCATGGCAGTTGCTATGGCTGCCCAGAGCCCAGATTGTTTTACTTAATGACATCACCGGGTTTTGGGGGGTTTTGAATGCAGAGGGAGGAGAAGCCGCACTTTTTAAAACAACTTTTTTTATGAGATAAATTACTTGGTTCCAGTGAGGCCCTGATAAACCCTAAAAATGTACAGCCATGCCAGAAAGCTCAGCGTATAATCCTCATCCTGGACCTCAGCCATGATGCTTTTTGCTTTAGTTCAGCGTGCAACCGATAAGTAAAGCACTGGGCAGACACATTTATGGAAATCAGTGTGTCATGAGGAAATTATCACTTTCTCTGTTTTGAACACAAAAACAAATCCGACCAAATAAGGCCATCATCCCTCGGACCAAATGAGTTAAAACAACACAGCATGAACCGAGGTTTTCCATTTGTACGAGCCTTTAGGCATGTATCATTTCACAACTCAGATATCGAACAGGGTTTTTTTTTTTCCCTGTGGGTTGGTAGGATAACTCTCCGCAGCTGGAAAATGCAAGTGTGGTGGAGAACCTCATAGAGCGCCTTGGCAGTGTGCTGGATAGGGATTGGGATGTGTGTTGCTTTCGTTCACTGGCACAAGTCGGGACACCCACCGAAAAACATTTCGGAAAAGCCCAGCAGTGAGTCGTCGTCTGGATTTGATTACACCCCGACAAAACGTCCAGGAGTTATATGAGCTGCTTAATATTCCCGTTGGAGCGTTGTACTTGAAGATTTGATATACTGTAAAGCCCCAAAAAAAGACACACAAAGCCATCTTTGCTAAGTCAGGATTTGCAGGACTGGGACAAAGTTTTTAAGTTCTTGCGTTTGTGGTGTCACTGCTGACATTTTAATTTGGTATGCACGCGGCGTGGCTGAGAAAATTACGTTTAATTGCGCAAAAAATTGGCAGAGAGAGAAGCTTGGTGACTGCTGTGGTTAAGCAGGGGCAAGGATGGAGAAAGCTCATTGGAACAAGAAGGCATACCTCCGCATAATTATCCCCACTCTGCGTTTATCTACCTCGGTATCTGCAGACGGTAGCAGGCGTTTGGACATATAGCTAAACACATCTCATGGAGGTTAACAAGGGAGAACAGACTGTGTGGAAACCTTTAAAGCAGCACAGGTGGTGCTCTCTGGAGTTGGCATTTTCATTTGGGCTTATTTTAGGAGCCAAATAAAACACACACTCCTCCAGCCTGGGCAGCCCTTCTATTAAGACTAAACAGTGTTGCAGCCTCCTGATGACAGGAAGCCAGCCGCTATTTTGAGCACTGTTGAGGAGACAGCGGGTTTTAAAAGCACAGTTTAAATTGAATCAAGCCAAAAGAAGAAACATGATCCATTAGGCAGACAAGTAAAGAAGAGTCCAAATATTGAACCCAAAAACAAGAGGACAAAAAACAAATGAAATCATGGTTATGTCATTGGTGGTGTGTCACTTTTTTTTTCTTCTTTTCTGTTTTGTTTTGTGTGGTTTTTTTTATTTATTTATTTAAAATTTTTTATGTGGGTTGCTTGTTTGTTGTTGCTTTATTTTTCTCTATTACTGAAAGAAAATGGGCAAACTAAGATATTAATATAACCATTTATTGTTTTGTATAACATTATAAAAAAAGAATAATGATGTAAGAAATGAACTATGTCTGGATAAATGAACTATGTTTGGATTGCCTAATAAACACAAAGTGCAAAAATAAAAAAAAGAGGAAAACAGAACTCAGAGTGAGAAAAGGGGACACACAAGTTTTTCCTTCCATTGATGCCAGTCCGCTGCTTTAGCTGTTGTCTGAACTCAATTTACGTAACTGTCAGTGGCTTGGACGCACCTTTGATTTCTCTCTACTTTTACTCTATTTTGGACGTAACCCTCTTCTTGTGGTGCAACCTGATGGTTTTGCAATTGCCCTGCTGGATCCCTCGGTTCCCTTAGCCCCGCTCTAGAACCCACAATCGCTCACCATGATTGTAAAAGAATGGGCTTTCCATTTTTATCCCCTGAACGCTTTGATCACTCCACAGCAAGCTTAATTACTAGTCCAGATCAATGGAAAAGGACAGCACTCCTTTTCTTCCAGTCAGCGGGTCTTCCTGAGAAACGAGCCTGACGTCATCCCCATGGCTCTGTTCTGTCTACGCTGGTCCCACTTATGAGGCCACAGGGCGCATCCATTGGCCCAGGGTGTGGTCTGCAGGGGCTGCTGGGAGGAAGGGGTTTCATCAGCACGCCGTTTAATCTAAGACTGAAGAACTTTAACAAGCACAGCGAGTACATTTTTAATGTCACCGTGGAGTCTGGCCACAAAAAGGGAAAGAGGTTGTTCATGGATTAATTAACTTGTATCGCGGGCGGTCTTTCATCTATTGTCTCCGACCTCGAGCCTGATCGCTTATAACGGTAAAGACGTGAGCAGCAAACTGTTTGAAAACGCAAAGCTCAAGATGTTAGCAATTTTTAAAACCAGTGTGATATTCAGCCGTATAAATTTGCATTTCTACTGGAGAGACTGGGTTTTTTTTTTTGGGCAATGTTCCTCCAAAATTATACATAACGAGCTCTTTTGCCAGCCTTTCATTTGAATGTCATCATTAGGCGGCCATGTGGAAACCACAAGGCTCCAGAGAACGTAGGTGGAGGAAGAGTAGGATTCAACATTAATTCCTGTCCTTGCCGGGCCACCTTCAAGAATACGTTTGTACACTCCACATATAGTTTGGAGAAAACGTACTCATTGTTTCATGGACTCCATTCGCAGGGTGACATATTAATGGATTTTTTTTTTTTAAACCAGACATTTCTTAGGACTCCCTGAGGGGAACTGCCCACATGGGGACACAAATAGACAAAAACACACTCTTAAGACTTTTTTCCATTTGCATTCACACGGGTGGTGGCAACACCAAAGTGACATGCGCCAGCTGGTGGTTGCAATAGCAATGGGACAAAACAACAACCACATAGAGGACGCCGTGGTCACAGCTGAATGTTTGTTGTGTGTCAGGGGTTTCAAGGACTCAAGGCCCTTCTTGTTTTGGGAGCGTACCCATTCAGAAGAAGGTTATAGCTGTAATTTCCACTGCAGGAACTTTTGGTTGGGAACTTCAGGAAGTACTTAGTGTGTCAGGGGACTACATTGCAAAAGAGTCTTCTAGAGGTGGTATATCCTGAAAGTATGGGGACTTAGGGTTTTATTCTGAGCATTTCTGATTTGGTTAAGTACTCAAAGCACACAGGAGACTCTTCAAATGTAAAAAAACAAATAAAAAAAATGTCCCATGGCGGAAATATTCAACAAATGAGCGTCACCTTTTAGTACCTTAAAGTCCTGAAGTCCCAGGGTTGAGGTCTGAGGTGTTTGATGACCCTGATGAAGGCCACAAGCCGAAACTCATCGGTCTAATTTGTTAGTAAAGTTGATCTTCATCTCACTCTTCATGCACCTTGGTGGTTGGTGAAGTTGTGCCACAAAAATGCCGCTCTGCTTCTTCTTCAGTGTTTTGTACAGTTCAAAGCTCAGGACTTTGACTCTGTAATCTGGGTCGGGTCGTGTGTTCCACATGTGGTTGGCAGCAGATTTCAATACAATGGTTTAGTTAAGTCTTTGTTTACATTTTATGAAATGTTAGTGTCCTGTCTGAGCATCATTTTGAACTGACAATGTTGGTGAAGTCTCAAATGTCTCCAGTCTATGATTTACTGTCATGAATCCAAGTATAAAAATAAATGTCCATCCCCGCTTTTTTTAATTTTACATCTGCGCTCCCCCCCCCCCAATTGTGTGTTTAGGGTAGTTTTCCTAGCCTGCGTTTGCACAGATGTTGCTTCGGTCATTCGTTTGTTCAGTGGGTTTTAAAACACAGATACCAGAAATTCCAGATACTGTGTACTGTTTCTAGGCTCTGTTTTGTCCTTGTGGTGTTGTGTTGAGCTCCAAATTGAATCACCAAACATGCCTGGCTAGTTGCCCCAAGTGACTGACTGACATGTTCTGCTTTAATCCCAGGAGCAACAAGTTGATTGCTTAGACTTCAAATTCACTCCAGTAATCATTAGTGTCATGCCTTACACAAAATGACAACTTATTTTATGAGCTGCAAAGCTGAGATATGTGTTTAATTACAAGGGGAGTCAATGAAAAAGGATGTTGGACTACAAAAAATACTCCCACATACTTGCTGGAGATGAAGAAAACATGTGTCGTTCCCAGTCCATGAAATCTCTGCCAAAAAATCACTGCAGGAATTACATGGGTGACATCACTTGTGTGTGGTCTGGATGATTAATTGTTACCAAATGTGATGCAATCTGATTGCAGAATTTCCAGCGAAACCAGAAATGAACAATGCAATGGTACAGGAAACCCCTCTGAGAGGAGGATTTCATGGGAAGTCTCAACAGTCCGCTCAAGAAGGAACACAGCAGTGATAAACAGCTGTCGCAGTCCACAGCTGTGTCTGCTAGTGGGAGGGAAGTGTCCTGTAAAGCTAATAGATATGTAAGGGTCATTGGGAGGTCAAAGGTGAGAGTTGAACACTTAAGGTAACAACCAAGCACAAAAAACAACAGCAATAAATGTCAGAGTATACAGCACTGAAAGAAAAGATACAGAGGACCCAACATACGGTCTCTTTAAAGGAAGAATGTGCGACTTTTTGATCCAGTAGATGTCGCCCTTGAGCTCCAGCATGAAACCAAAACAAACTTCTGCTTGGCCACGCCTCCTCCATCCTGAAGCCTCCGCTCTCCTCCCGAGACACACCTCCAACCCCTCTCCACTCGAGTTCACATCGAGAAGTTTAATGCAAGCGGCGGGCAAAATTGTCCTTTTGCTCGAGTTGCAATCACCTGTGTCCTGCATTGTTGTGTTAGCATGCTAATGTTAGCGCTCTTTAGTTAGCTCGTAACTTCACATTGTTGTGTTAGCATGCTAATGTTAGCGCTCTTTAGTTAGCTCGTAGCTTCACATTGTTGTGTTAGCATGCTAATGTTAGCGCATTTACACAGGAGAGACTGGATTTATGATTTATTTGTGTGTAAAATGTCGCACATTCTTCCTTTAAGAAAGCTTTTTGTGATACATTAAATTAAGAAAGTTGTTTTACCAGGACTCTCACTGAAATGACTAAATGTATGTTCTTTGATGTGATTTGGACTTTCAAACTAACAAAAACTCTCTTTTTTTTTACTGATTATTAAATACTGATTACTTAAAGGCGTAGTATGTAAATTCCACCAGCAGGGGGCTCTCAATCAAAACAGTAACAAACGATGACGTTGAGTGGAGGGGAATCATGGGAGTTCTTTTGCTACTCCATCCCCACCCCCGATGAAAACGAACTCTGAGTTGATCGTCCGAGTGCGTAAAATGTCTGGACATTGGTCTGGTAGTTGGAGAAGTGCCAGTTCACTTCCGGACTACTGCAGAGGAGCGGCCAGTGAAAAACTGAATTTCCCCTCGCATGATTAATAAAGTATAGCGTCTTCTTTTTCTAAAAACTTTGGAAACATACTGAAGGAGCTGCGTCAGTCTGAACCCAAGGCAAAGATTTAAACTTCACCTTCTTTATTCAAACCTTGCTCTTTACTCAGTGCTAAAGTTGATCCTTTCATTGACGCGCCGCTCTTTTATATGGTAGTTCTTGAGGTTACTCCCAAGGTTAACAGCTTGAGGTTAATGGCGAACCTAAAAAGGGAGAAAATGAAATGTTCTCAGTTCCTTTTCATTTCCTCAAATCCCCCCAAGGACATCTATGTTTGACGTAATCGCACCAATCAGCGGCTCTGCAGGCTAGATTTTTCGCAGCACATAAATTAATTCACATTTCTCAAGGACTGCTAAAGAAAAATTTGCTTAAAAAGGGTGAAAGAGGCAATTATGCTGGCTTTTGAACTATTAACAAGCCGAGCCCATTGGTTTAATGTGACCGTTTACGAGGTCCTGCTACACTTTAAATCAAAAAGCTGTATTAATAAGGACAAAGGAAGAAAAAATGTGATCACTTGTTTTTAGTGCTAAATCGTATAACAAACAGATTACTGATCAAATAAAGAGGACTGCACACATCAACATAGTGTTTTTATTGAAGTGTTTCTATCGACTGTTAGCACAATTAAAGCTAAGCTCACAGAGTTGAATATTTACTGCATGACTAAATGATGTATTAGTTCACAGTTTAAGTGCAAAAGTAGAAGAATAAGTATTTGGAGCTGTTTTTTTAATCTCTAAAACTGGCTGTGAATAGCTAAAAACCTGTTGTAACACATTCTGACTTCAGTTTTTTGGCATTTACACACAATCAAACGACCTTCAGAGCATGTAGCACCAGCATCTTTAACCATCAATGCATTCATCCAAAGAGTTATTAAAATAGTTTTCTCAACAACTTCAGAAAAACACCCATCTTAAGTACAGCAGTGTGTATTTAACCTTAAGTTTGAACATCTTTTGCACGTAAAGGGGCGAGATCAATCCTCTTAGGTCCAGGGCCGTGTCTAGCGGGGCAACCAGTGGTGGCATGGGGCCCCCTTTGAAATCTTATTGGCCACCCCAAAATCCTTGACTATGATTGGCTATTTGCCCTGCCAGAGGTGGGACTTATGTTGACTTCCTCTACTCAGGCTGTGTTGTGCAACATGGCGCTCATAGTTTTCAGTGTGCAGATGTTTGTTTAAAGTTTTTAATGTAAATGTTGCAATCATCTTGTGTTTCTTAAAAGTCGATCCGTGCAGAAGCAGGGTAAATAAATGCTCTTCATTCATGTGTATGCACACACACTTAGGTCTATGAACACGGTTGGTCTATTAAAGGCAGAATAAAGAATGGTTGACAAAGAGAACATTGGAAACTTTGGCTTTTTCCAATTGGCAGTTTATACGACTTTTTACAAAAATAAAAGCCTCTAAGCTTTTAAGATTTTAAAATAAATAAATAAATATTGAGCTGACTCCCCCCCAGTTTGTTTTCTAGAACTACATAGTCAAACATTTGGAGACAAATCAGTTTTTTATCATGATGGTACAAAAGCACAGATCATATCTTTGCATCAGTATTTACCTCCACTCCTAATGAACAGATCCTCAGAACACATTTAGAGTTTTACAATCAGGATTGTTGCACGGAGAAAATATGATTTAAAATCTTAATTTGCCAGTTAATACAAGGTGGAATATACATATTTCTGCAATATGATGTGCAAACCCTTTTCTAAAATATGATCCTATCTTTTCTTATTAGTAGCATCAGGTGTCATTCCCAGAGCCAGCATTAGCAAACAATCCAATACAACAGCATGCATCAACCTGAGTTTATCCAATAATACACAACATCATCAGAGAGGAATATTTAAAGAAAATCCCCTATGGCATGAACAGCCAATGTTCTCATCCATATGGGTTGGTTATGGGTTAGTCTCAAATGCAAATCTAGCTCCCTCTTGTGGACAAGACTGGGATTGCACATCAACCCATCAGTTCCCCTTACATAAAAACAAAAACACTACAGAGTCTGCAGTGCATTATTATTCATCGCATTAGAAACATTAGTGCACCCTATGAGAGTTCATGTGTTAGTAAAATCACACTTACAGCACGCGGACACACGAGCACTCACTAAGCAGTGCGCACACACATTGCTCCGTATCGACTAAACAGTCAAACAGAGCGAAGTATAAATCAATAAATAAGAGCAGTGAATATCTGCTGCAAACTACTACAATACATGAGTCCTTAAGTTCTTGCAAAATATAGCTACACATTCTATATTAAAAACCAGCTTGACTGTAAATAGGACAAAATAACACAAAGTGTGTCACACTAATGACACCAATCTCTACTTATTATACTGTTTAACAGCACTTGCCTGCAATGGTGTTCCCTTGTAATTTCTTGTATAATGACGTCAGGCTGCTATTCAAGTTTTCTCGTTTCCACAAGTCTCTTTCCCCCGATGAGCTCGTCATGTAAACACAAATAAAAATGTCCTCACAATCACTGCACCGTGCGTCTCACAGCCCCGTAGCTTGTCAAAAAAAACAAAAAACAACCAACCTGAGCAGCTAAGTCTTTTTTCTTTGTTCATGCAACAAATTATAACATTGACTTTCTTGAAACTATCCGTCTGAAGGTTGTTTCTGTGTCCGGGCGTTTGGGACCGATCATTATGGCTTTGTGGCCTTGTTCTCCCTGGACGGTTGAACTGTACACTCACATGGATATCCTGTTTGGCTCCTAGTTAGTCGTCTCGAAGAACATGAAATCCTGCATAAAGGGAAACAGGTGTTAACAAGAAAGAAAATGTGTATAATAGAAATATTTAAAGGTCTCATATCCTCCTCCTCCTCTTCAAAAGGTGTAAATAAGTCTCAGAGCTCCCCAACACATGAGTGTGAAGTTTCTTGTTCTAAATCCACTCTGATCCTGTATTTGATCATGTCTATAAACCCCTCTATTTCAGCCCTGCTCAGAACAGGCTGTTTCTGTGTCTGTATCTTTAAATATGTCAATGAGCTGTGTCTGACCACGCCCCCTCTCTGGAAGTGCTTGGTGTACTCGGTGCTTTCTCGCTCCATGTCCTATTGTTTACGGTGAGAAGGCAGACTCAGAGGGCAGAACAAACACCTAGCTGTGGGAGTGTCACCCACCTGGGGGAGGGGCTACTGCCCTTTGTGATGTCATGAAGGGAAAATCTCCAAACGGCCTGTTTGAGCACACATTGTCTGAAAAGTGGAGCAGGCAGAAGATGGAGAGGATGGACTTTTCTCATCTTTGGAGGGTTTAAAGACGGACTAGAGACACATGTTAGAGTTAGAGGAACATGGGGAAGTGGATTTATGAATAATGTGACCTTTGATGCCTAGTCGCAGTAAACACATTTTACCTAAGGTGTAAAATGTTTTCACTGCAAAATTGACTGTGACTGAGATTTAATCATTTCAGGTTTTAGAAAAGTATTCCTCAGAAAGTAGCTCTGAAAAGCTGGAGTGCATTTCTGGGTGGTTTTGGGTCACATTACCCACAAACTGTAGGCTCAGTGGTGCATTAAGTGGTAGCTACACGATATTTCCGACTACCCGTGCAGAGGAACATCACTCCCCATGAGAGCCAGGTCAAATGAGGCCACTGCATCTGCAACAGCCTTCACTTTGGTGAGGATCACTCTCACTAAGCTGTAAGAGAATCCCCCTCAAACATTAAAATAACACACACTCCTCTTTTACTCACAATTAGAAAACATGCACCGATCATCACAGCCTTCATCCTCACGTCCAGGTCCATGGGGAACTGGATCCCAAAGTTGTCTGTGTCCGTGAACGCTTCCCGAAGAAGTCCTGTCCACTGCTTGCTGATTTTCCCGATTTTACTGACTTCATCCAGCGTCAAAATCTGCAGAAAGAGTTTGTCTTGTTTAAAGTCTTTATTTGTGATTTTTCACACTTAAATATAATATAAATCAAGTATATCCTCTGAAAATAACTCTGTGAGTCATGACTGTCTACAATGGGTGTAACAGCCGAGTCCCACTGTCTGTGATGTTTTCAGAGTTTTCAGAGTCCTATCTTCACTTTGTTTACATCGCCGGGACGGCCGGCTGACTCCTCCCCTCGTGTATAAAAGTTGTTTAATTGAGGGACTAGAGAAAAGAAGAATAACATACTGTACTCACTGCTTAACTGTGTTTCTAGATCACGCTCATTTCAGGTAAATTTACATGCAGTGTGAAGATACCAGCAGAATAAAGATCGCTAGCATTAGCATGCTAACACAACAATGCAGCACGAGCTGTTTTGGTTTCATGCTGGTGCTCAAGGGCGACATCTGCTGGATCAAAAAATCACATATAAAGCCTTTAAATGTACACAGAGTAAATAGATTGTTTACTCATATATATCAAGCGAAGTCAACAACCAAACACAGGGAGCACACTTTTTATGTATATTTATTTTGATGTCATTGTCGTTGCGATGTTTTGTAAACAAGTAACTGAGTCGACTATCAGTTACTTTTTTATTGCTAGTATTTCTTGTATTTCTAAATATGCTTTCACAATGATTTATGTATGAATGACTCATGTATTATGTCTAAGACATTTTTTAATTTGACTGTTTATCTAACATGAATTTTGACTTCCTTGCTTCATACTGTATCTACTTCGGTCCCAGTTGTGGACTCTGAGGTTGAACCATGGGCGGCAGGGTTTTTGTTTGTTTATTTGTTGTTGCTTATTTATATACTAGTGTTATTGTTTTTTAAGTGGGATGGTTTACATACCCATGACATATGAATTTGGACTGGTGTTTTGATGTTACTGGTTTGTTTGATTGTTTTGTTTTTGTTTTTATAGTTTGCTTTACATATGTCTTTTTCGTTTTGTCACATTGGTGTTTTTACTTTTGGAAAAATAAAGTACAAAAAAAAAAGAAAAAGAGTTGGAAGAGAAGAGAAATGCGGACATGTGTTGCATTTGGATAACGATCACTCCCTTTAAAAAACAGTTTGGTTTCATTGGAGGGAGATCAGGGAACAACTCATCATCCTGTCCGTTTGCAGCGCTCACAGAAACTGTTTGGATCCTCAGTGAGGACTTCAAAGCTTCTAAGGATGAACAGAGACGGTAATATCATGCTTCAGTTGCCCATCCTCTGGATCTTGAGAAAAGGTCTGTATCACTGACCCACATCCCCCCTTCACAGCTCAGATCTAATAAAAGCAGCTGAGCCGTGGAACAATGTCCACACTGTACCACAGCATTGCCCTGTGCGACGGCTTCATCCGAGCGCCCGGCCTCGCTCTGATTGGAAACATATTTTCCTGCCTCAGAGCTCGAGGAGGATCCCTTTACACAGAAATGTCCAGAAGGCGAGAATTGTAAGCGTGTCCCGTTATGTTTTCACAAATTTTTAATGGATCCCTGTGTTTAGATAAACCCACCTCAAAGTCGACATCTGGAAGGCAGCTCCATCCACAGAAGGGCCCGTGGATCCTCAGCACAGGCTCTCTGTGTTCGTTGGCTATGATGAACTTGGGTGAGAACGGGTGCCACTGCTGTATAACGTACCCCACTGTGTTACCTGGGGGGGCCTGGATCTCCAGCTGAGTGAAGGATTGTGGGAGAACAAGAGTGTGATTTGTAGTCATATCCTCAGCAGAATGTGTATTTTTAAAGAAACATAAAAACTAGAAACAGCTGGACCTCAGTATGAGGAAACATAACGCGCAGATCTAAAGAGAGCTGCAGCCTCACCTCTTGTAGACAACACGGGAAGAAGCAGGACATGCACTTCAGCGGCCTGGTGACGGTGATGACCTCTTGTCCGAAGTTATCGAGCACATGGATGGTGAACGAGCGCATGGGGCCGCAGCACTGTCGGCTCAGACAGTCGTTCTCCTCCACGGCGTAGAAAACGTTTTGGCCCATGCTGTTGCGCACTTCATATTTGTTGTTGCTCTCGAAACCAACGAGGGCTGCACAAAGAAACAGGAAGAGGCATCGCTCAACGACTCAAAACTTTATTTATATCGCACTATTCGTACAGAATGCAGCATGCAGCCCAAAGTGGACGACAGAATCCTAAAAGTCTAAGTCACACTTCACTTATTTGCACGATCTCTCTCTCTCATATATATATATATATATATATATATATATTTGTTTACCTAATCAGTCACTGCAAAACAATAACTGTATATATTCTTTCAGTCACCACAACTGTCTATTTATTTATTCATTATTATCATTCATTCACTGAACAGCAATTTCTCTGGCCACTTTTTGCATATTTCTCTTTTATATCACCACAAATATATTTTTTGTTGTTGTTTTTGTAAACGCTGCTGTTTAGGATTGCTGCTAACAAAGTTTTGTTGTGCCCTTGTATACAATGATAATAAAGAGTCTATCTTTCTATCTAAAACAGGAAGTGATCAAATAATTAAAAAATAAAATGAATACAGTAAGAAATAATCAAATATGTAGGAATGAGTTCATAAAAAAAACTGTAAGATTACTCCAAAATAAAAGCCAGAATAAAAAGGTCTTGAGTTTTATTTTGAAAAGCACGCAAAGAGCTCGCCGTTCTGATGTCCAGAGGCAGCGACCTCCAGAGTCCAGGAGCATAAAAACAGAACAGCTCTCAGCCCGGGGCTCGTGTGGGTCACATGAGGGACATTCAGAAGGGAAGTAGACCCTCCAAACAGACCTCAACACCCCGAAACAAAAGTAAAGGTCTACACATTCTGATGGACTGTACCTTCAACCAGCTCGACCTTCTGTTTGATCAGGAGCTGATCCACCTGGAGAAGAAGATAATCACATACAGTATAGAGGATTAACATGTGATGTATGCATTTGTAATTTCATGATAAAACTTTACATGAAATGCTTATCAGGTGAATGTATGTGTCTGTCTCACCTGGGTGAGGTACTCTAACCCCGGTGGGCAGCCTGGTATCTCAGGGTTGGCCACAGCATACATATTCATGGTTGCTAAACCCAAAAGGAAACCTGTTGATAAAATGAAATGTTGAAATGAAAGAAACAGCGCCATCTTGTGCTTCTTCAGAAAACACTCATAAACAAATGGAGATCAAATTCGGGCGGGTTTAAAAAAAGCATCTCTAGGCTTCGTGTTGTTGCTGTATTGTTTAGGTAACAGTCACACCGAAAAGGGCCCTCCTTTATATTTATATTTACATCCCCTCTGCTGCAGAGTTGGAGACCCTGATGAGGTGTAAACAGCCTGGAAGGGGGAGGAGGGGGGAGGAGGGGGGCGGATTCAGACCTACATGGTGGGTGACACAGATACTAATCTTTGCCTGTATCTGGAAGTGACGAGCTCCTGACGGGAATACAGCAGCAGGTCCCCTCACTACCCGGGTAAAGCAGGGCGATCCGCTAACCCGAGCCGAGCCGAGCCGAGCAGGTTTAATAAACTGACCATGTCCGCGCGGATCACGATATTTTAAATGTTCTGTTTACTGCCCGTCAGCTGGTGAACACAGCAAGCCTACGTCTGCACGCCGACGTCTGTTTTCTTATCGACCTACTTTTCCATTCTTAGAAAAAAAAAAAAAAAACGAGCACTACTTCTTCTTCTTCTTCTCTAAACCTCCTGAAACATCCAAACAGCTTCACACACACAGTCTGTTCATCTACTCACCAGATATTTCACCTGCTACTTACAATAATACCAGGCCACTCCGGAACCAGCCCTATGGAATAAACCTTTAATCTCATTGGTCGACGTCATCGCACTTCCCATAATCCCGCGCCAATGACGAGCCGGTAGTATAGAAGAGCAACAAACAGAACGGAGCTCCAAAGACCAGAAGAAAATGTGTCAGAATCTCTCACTCTTAATGTGTTTTTATCTTTTATTTGTATTTAAATCTAAATAATATATATTTTTCAGAGCGTCCTGGTGGAGACAGGAAGCAGCACGATGTTCAGAGTTTCACACAAACAACCAGCAGCCACACATGAACATGATTAGACATTAAAAGACACTAAACAACAAATGTAAAGAGCCATTGTTCATCAAGGTCATCAACCACATCAGGTAGAACATCTGCAGCCAGATGTGTCATTTAACATCCTCTTAAAATCATCCAATCAGAAAAGCTCAGCTCTTTTTGTGATTGGTTCAGAGTAAAGGGAGCGGCAAACTCAAACGCCTTTTACCCCGGTTCAGTTCTGACTTTAGGAACAGACAGTAAGAAAAGGTCCCAGGATCTAAGATTGTATTTATTGCCAATTTGCTAAATTAAACTTCCTGCACAGTGTTGGTTCACTGAATTTATGGCAGTACTTTTTTTTTAATACTTTGTTTTTACATTTTTCAAAGAGTTGCTTCACTCATGTGGTCATTTAATTTCAACAATCATGTTTTCAATTTAAGATGTTGAATGAATCAAAAAAATAAACTACCGCCAAGAAAAGAAGCAGCAACATCTTTAGAAATGAATACAGACATACACACACATCAAAACAATAAAATAAGAGAGAGAAAAAAATGAAATAAATATAAATATATATATAATAAAAAAAAGACAAAAAAATAAAATAATAAAATAAAATTAATATAAATATATATAATAAAAAAAATAAAGTAAATAAAATAGAAAAGAAACAGGCAAAAATAAGAGATAAGGGGACAGTAATTTACTTTTTTACCCATAACTATCTGATGTGATTGTATATTGTGAGAGTTTAAGACTTGAGGTCTGTGTCGCTGTCTGCTTATTTATTTGTTTTTTTGGTCAGATGTGGTCTTTGTTGTATTTGCTGCAGAACAGGAACTTACTGTGAACCAGTTTGAACTGAGTCAGGCCCCGTTTTACTCTAACGCCTGTAATGTGTGGTAGGACTCGAAATCTGTCTTTTTTGAAAGTCTCGGCCTCGTCTCGGAATGATCAAGACTGATCATTTTTGATCAGTCTTGTCTCGGTCTCAAATTGGGCGGACTCTAGATTCTAAATCAAGACCGGTCAAGACCACCACTGAAGGGCTACTTTTCCACGTCAGTACTGGGATTAGAAGTTAGCGAGTAAGCATAATCGACACGCACACAAAATGATGATTTTTCAGTGATATTTATGGTCTTGGTCTTGATCTGAACTCTGTCTCTATCTCTTTATGTCTTGGTCTTGATCTGAACTCTGTCTCTATCTCTTTATGGTCTTGGTCTTGATCTGAACTCTGTCTCTATCTCTTTATGGTCTTGGTCTTGATCTGAACTCTGTCTCTATCTCTTTATGTCTTGGTCTTGTCTGCTTAAAAAAGCGCTTCACAGACTTTTTGACACAATTTTTCTTCCAGGCTACACCTTCATGACCCACTGAAAACAGCTCCGCGACCTACTTTTGGGTCCCGACCCACCAGCTGCGCTAGGCAATCTGCACCCCATAATTTAAACTTAATAAAGAATATGTCACTACAAGATATTTGAGAAATATTCACACACTTCATGTTTACTTTTGGACGACGTGCCAGATCTCCTGAAACGACTGCATGCTGCAGCACTCACCCTGTAGAAAAGTCTTGTATCAAGGACTGAATGTGTTTAAATATCTACTTTACCAGCTTTAATGTAGATCACACACTTGACTGATGAAGACAGATTATGATCTGTATATGTGCACATAACTATTAGCATATAAAGAGACCTTAAACAGGCATCAAGGCCGACCTTAAGACAAACCCAAACCCACAACCACAGTGTTTATCTGTGCAGGTTTGAAGACGCATGTGGCATACACAGACATGCATTCAGAAACAACACATATGTGGAATGTGCTCACATACAGTATGGATGCATGAATGCTCTTAAAGAATGGCACTGCTCCTATGTTGAAGTTATATTTATGCTCTCAGATGTCGTGCAGTTACAGCATTACATCTTCTGTGTTGGAGTAAATTGCATGTTATGAGAGACAGTAGTTTGGTCTCTCTACAATGCAGTGGGAGAATAATTGTTAGCAGCTGCAGCCACAGAGCTTTGCTTCATGCACTCGATCGGCTGCACACACAGGCAGACGTACTATAGGGGTGAAGTTCTCTTCATATGTGTGTGTGATCACATTTGGGATTGTGCAGGTACAGCATCCAACACGAAGAGAAAAGAAAGAACAAGCAGAAACCTCTGATGCTGAGAAATTAAGCTGATGCAGAAGTGAAAGGAGGCCGACTTTTTACTTCTACACCACATTTATAAAAATAGCCTCGTTACTCCTATTTCATTTTGGCTTGTTTTCATTCCGGCTTGTCATCATTAAAAAAACACACACAAAAAAAAACCTATCCAGATAAATCGATAGAGTGAATTTGATTGTGGTTGGATTAGAAGTATAAACATATACCATTCCGACACGCTGTGGCGCGGCCTAAGCTTTTGTCCCCTTACATTACTTTAACTTTTATACTTTAAGTAGTTTTGAAACCAGTACTTTTACACTTTTACTTGAGTAAAAAGCTTGAGTTGATACTTCAACTTCTACAGAAGTCTTTTTAAACCCTAGTATCTATACTTCTACCTGAGTAATGAATGTCAATACTTTTGACACCTCTGGACCTGATTTAAAACAAATTAATTTCTGCTCAAAGCTGGATGAGGCTGCATGGTGGTGCAGGGGTTAGTGCTGTTGGCTCATAGTGAGGAGGTTCCTGGTTCAAATCCCCATCAGGAGCCTCTCTGTGAGGAGTTTGCATGTTCTCCCCAAATAAAGATTGATAAAAGCTGTGTGTGTTGGATGTCTGGGGTCACCAAAGTTTTGTAAGAGTGGAGTCACTAGCCCAAAAACGTTGGGAACCACTGGACCACAGCTTCTCTACATCGGTAGTGCACCCCCTGTTCTTTTACACTTTAAAGGGGCTGAGAAAAGTTTTTAAAATCAAGAAGAAATCCATCTCTAAGTGAAGTTTCTTTGATGCTCACGATACTAACAATAAGACGCTGTTGGATCATAACAGTTGAAATTAAGTCGTACTGTGACATCACCTCAGGCAGCATTAAAACCTTTACACACGCACGCACACGCACACACACACACACACACACACACACACACACACACACACACACACACACACACACACACACAGATGAGTTACGCTTGAACTTTCTGAGAGTGTTATTACACTCTGTGTCCACTGGAGAGCAGTGTTGAGCTAATGATGCTCAGCCTCATGGCCATTACTGAGACTAATGCACAAATGGCCTTTTTCATTGTGAAACAAAACAGCCACAAATATACACACACATGCTAAAAATACACACAGTACACACACACACTCACACACACAGGAGTACACTTACTACTCTGTTACAAACGACGTGACGTTGGTGGGTCGAGGATCCTTATTTGCAAATACAAATTACCTGATTTCCTCAAGCGCTGCTGATTTCTCTGAGAAACACTAATGAGAACAAATGACGACCGGGCGCACAGGTCTGCTGACACTTCAGGCACGGACGACAAAAAAAACATGTTTTAATTGATTCACGTTTCGGTAATTGCCTTTAGTGACCCGACAAAAAGCCTCCAAAAAAAGCACAGCAACAGAAAAACATGCTTTGTTATATTTGCTGTACAAAAAGACAGAAAAGCTATTCGTTTAATTTTTTTTTTTAGCAGTATTGTTTAAATTGTAGGTGTGAAATGGAGCTGTTATTTGGATCAAAGGGCTATTGCCTCAGCCCCCCCCCCCCCCCCCCCCCCCCGCCAAACCAGATCTTCAACTTATGTCCTCCGTCAGAGGGATCAAAACAAAGTAATGCAATGACTTTGAAATGGTGGCGTTCTGCGCTCCCATCTGAATAAACACAGCGGTCAGTCAGGGGGTCTTTGAACACCAGGCTGGGTTGTCTTTTGGACTCCAAGAACCCAGTCCCTCCCACCGGGGGGGTTTTGTTTGTGTGTGTGTCTGTGCACACACTGTACTCTCACTACATTCTTACCTGTTTTACAATTTCTCTGTGTTTGTGTTTTTTTGTGAAGGTGGTGCTCTTTACCCGCTCCGGTAATCTTTCCTGCACTCCTAACGAGGTTGTCATATCGGGGGCGCGTAATGAGGAGCCTAAAGATGAATGTAAAAACGCCTCCATTACACCGCTTTCATCCTTGTGTTCATTAGGTTAGCATAAGGTTACAATACATTACACCAGTCCCAATGTTCTGCACACAGGATTGCACATGTCACTGAGAGGTTGTGTGTGTGTGTGTGTGAGTTTGCTCTGATGATAGTCATTCACACATACACACAAACACACACAGGCATGCTAAGTGTACCTACTCTAAGTTCACCCTGATTCTTCACCCTAATCTGACTTTTTTTTTTTTGTAGTTTTGTTTGGAAAATGTCCGACTCTGAAAACTAACACACACATCACATTCACACACACACATAAAGACATCTATTGTGCATGTTTTCATCATCTCTCTTTTGTTATTCTGTCTCTGTCTCCTCTCACCTCTGCCCATCCCTCACCTCCCTCTTTTTTTTTCTTTTTTTTATTTCTCCCATTTCTGCACCCCTGTCAAGCGCTTTGTTTGCTTGTGACTTTCCATGCGGTTATCTGAGCGCAGACAGTATGCCTCGCCCTGGCACAGGACCTCAGTTTCCACGGCAACTTTATAATTGTTTTGGACGCGTTCCAAGCGCCACTGGATACCGAGGCATTATTGATGTCAAAAGAAACATGTATGAAATGAGGAGATGTGGAGGGGCGTCCATATGGTTCTGTACACAGCCTCATGCGTCGCCATTTAACCGTTTTTCAATGGGAGTTTTGTGATACCTCTGAATGGATCCCACATGTGTCGCGTGATATTTCATAATTTTGATCTTTCTGTTTTTCACAAAGGGGATAATGGCACTGGCAATACGAGCCAGTGAGCTGTGCAATATTTCCCTCCATTCATGCCATTAAGTCATTGTCACAGTATGCACCGTTGGCTTGAGTATGGCAACCTTGGTGAATACAATATGTCCATCATGATGCATTGTAAAAAAAAAAAATGGAACAGTGAAAAAGTCCAGATGAACGCTCGCAGGAGAGAAAAGGACGAGCAGCGAGAAAGCGCTTCACAGTCGTTCACTTCAAGAGGCTTTTGTTTTGACGGGAGAGGAAGTATGAGTTATCCCACTGCTTGTCAACATAACCATATTGTGACCCCCCCTTCCCTCCCCCATGCCCTCCAACTCTCTATCTCCCTCACACACACACACATAGGCACAGCCTGGCAGCACCTCTGAGCTATGAGCTGTGGCCACATTAACCACAACGCAGCAACACTCATTAAAATAACATATAGTGTCAACAGCAGTGAGGCCCCGACGGATAACCCCAAAAGTGCTCCTCCTTAACTCACAAATCCACACACTTTCTCTTTGCATCAGGGATCTACCCTCCCTCTGTTTCCTACTCTTGCTTGTGAAACTTTTTTCCCCTCTAAATATATAACAGAATATGTGATAGAACCGAAAACCCGAAATGAGGCCCTGACTGATCTTTTTTTCCTCTGATCTCAAGCCTCCCCTCCCTCGGCTTAATTTATGACCTGTGAGGAGGAACCCAGGGAGTGAGAAGTGAGTGAGACTGGTGTGAAAGCCCTGAATAGAGCAGGGGCAACAGGCCCTCCAAATAACACAAAAGAGGCACCACAGCTGTTTGGAGGCAACACCAAGCCCCTCCGCGAGGCTCTACTGTCTTCTGCACTGAGCTCCCAGACTGGCACTCACGCTGACTCCGGAAGCCAAGTTGTTATATGAATACTGTAACACAATCATCACTTTGAATTTGTGGGTAGAAAAACCTTCCAAGACACGGGCCCATGTTTATAAAATAAAAAAGTACCACAGCATAAAGTCAGCTATTTTCCTTGGATTCAATTCATCTTCACTGTCCCCAAATTTTATGATGGACCGCTAAAATAAGAGGATGACCACTGTGACATTTGAATAATGTGATGTGTACGCGACGCTAGGAAACGCACAAAAACAGAATTAAAGATGGAAAGATGTAAATGAGGTGCGGAAAAGAGGATAAATCCAAGAGGGGGGAAAGAAAAAAAAAAACAACACAACAGCCGATCACCTTTGGATCGTTTTGAGGAAACCCGCTGAGCCGTAGGAAAAAAAAAAAAAAAGTGTCACCAGCCTCTGTGAGCTTGTTGTCAAGCGCCCGGTTACCGACTGTCAACTGCGGCTAAAAATGATTTCAGAATCCGGGGTTAGAAGTTCAGCACGTTGTTTTCTTCCCCCCCAAGACTGAGGGGAAGAAACGCTGTCACTATCGCCGGGGCCTGTAATAATTTATTCCCTCCTCTGTACAAAACTCTGCTGGCTCTACCGTTCAGTTCTGTGTGCTGCTTTAGGTAGTTAGCCACATGCCGGACACGTGTGAACTCTGAGAGTGATGGCCACTTTCTTATAACTTAATAGTCGCCCCATATTCACCAGCATGACGGAATAAGAGGAGACCAGAATCTAAGCTTTCTTTTTTATAAGTTAGCTAGTTCTTCAAGATAACTAAGAAACACAAAACTGCATTGTTCAAATAAAATCATCAAACTAGCTAAGCAGCTGACACATAAATAACTAAGGTGTAAAATCAGGGTCTGAATTTGTTTTGGGAGATGTGAAAACCATTCTTCTCTCTGCAAAATAAATGAGCTGCAGGCGGCTCTCTGTCTCTCCTGACTGTCCACACAGAGACGATCTGGAGCCATCTGCAGACCACGATCCATCCCCAAACACTGGGGATCACAAAGGTGTTATTTTTCAAAGCTGGCCCTGTCCACCTCCTGCCGAGGGTGCGCGGCTGTGGTTCAAGGGAAGGTGGGAAACTTCTGAGGCCCTGTTCCCCTTGTTACCCCCCTCCCTGTCGCCTGCCTCCTTGGGGGCAGCCCTTTGAGGGTGTCATAACCACAGCCTGTATAACATGGGTTACTGCTGACGGCGGTTGGTCACAGTTGATGAAGCCTTTAAAGAAGCCTCCCCTCTCATGGTTTCTGTTAAAATTCTGGAGAGCTGGAGCAAAGGCCTGGCTGCCAGAACATTACACATGTAACGGGGAGGACTGTGGAGAGGGCCTGCATTTTGACTTGTGATGGGTAGAGGGTGCTCCAAGTCCATGTTTGAGCACAATGCTGTTCGAGGCGTTACAACCTTAACACTGCAAGCCTCCAAACACTGAATTCAGCCACTCCATTTTTTTTGGAGTTTTGCTCCCCTTGTGTTTGCAAGTTGCCTGCACAAAATGAATCCTTCATGTTTTTGTGCTACATTGCGTTCTACTTTTCTGGAAAGAATCCATGAAGCATGTTTGAAAATGGACAAAGCTGCAGAACATGCAGCTGTTGTGGAGCCTTCCTGCTGTCCTGCAGGTTTTTTGGGGGGGAGGGGGAGGAGGGGGGTGTAAGGTAAAAATGGGACACAGAGCCATGACGGTGCAGTGGTAATAGCATGAGAGGTTTTCACAGCACCTGGTACTCACCTCTCTCTCCACAGAGTCCCTGCGGACACCGTGTCCTGCTGCTGCACCGTAAAACTTGATTGTGGAAAACATGATCACGCTGAGGCAAAGACAGGGAGAAATAGGAGTTTTTAACATTTTGGTTGCAACAGCAGAGGAGGAAAGAAATGTTCTGCCAGATTTTTTTTTATTTAGGGTTATTTCAACAAGTCTCGTAAATTTACGAGGATTGCTTTTTTAGACCCCCGGAAATTTTATTTTATTTTGAAGGCGAGTTATTATTTTACCTTCTGCTAAATTCCATCGGAACAGACAGACACAGGAAGAAAATAAAGTCAACATATAACATCTTTAAGTAATTACATATTTCTATATCTGTCGACTAAAAATATTTGGAATAATAATACGTTTTCAAAAAAATTCTCCCATATTTTTTCTTAGATTTTTGTTCATATTCTTGTATTGGATTTTACATTTTCAGGAACCAAATTTTCACAAACTTAGGTCAGGGTCTAAATTATACCAAAACCTGTTAATGTGTCACACTAAGAAAACAGACAATTATATGTGCTATAATTAAGAATATCAGTGCATATGATTTAATATAAATTTAAATATACTCTGCATTTTAATGATAGCACATTTCGTACACATTAAGCATTTGAAAATTAACTGCAATTTTGGGAAAAAAAATACATTATCCATAAATAAGTCTCAATCATTTAGAGTCTCATTTACTTCATAAAAGTATTTTTTAGATTATTTATGCATTTTGCATTTGGTTTACTAAATTAAGATACTCTTCAGTCTGATCCAGCATTATCACACGATAACTGACATTATTTATTAATTCCATATCTGTGGAGAAACGGGTTGCATGTGCAGACAAACATGTTGGGGAGAGAGCAGCCCTTTTGAATATTAAGTCTGAAACAGCTCTGTGCGTACAGTAGGTGTGCTGTTTCCCCGTGGCTCAGGGAGTGCACTGAACCGGGGGCCTGAGCAGACAGACTGACAGGCAGCCACCTCGGCCCGGTGTGAGTCTGTGTCGGTCCAAAGTGCAAAGGCCAGAGCGGTTCAGGACTTTTTTTTCGGGGCTGTTTTCTACGTGAGGTGCAGCATGTGGACGATGTGAGTGAGGGCTCGGCACCTCACAAAGCTCCTCTGTTCTTTGTGCTGTACTGCTATCGTTCTCTCTTTGTCCTCCCTGCAAACACACACACACACACACACACACACACACACACACACACTCGCGCAGGCACACTGAAGAGTTCTCTCCACACAGTTGGAAAGACAGGGGTCACTGACTGGATGCTCCCAGCCGAGTACTTCAGTGCAGCCCTTCTCTGAAACACACACCTTCACATGCACACACACACACACCTTCACTCACACACACACATCTACACGTGTACACTGTGTTAATGTCTTTTTCCACGCTGGCATCCTGCACAAAGCTTTGGCCGTGTTGCAGTCTGCATTTCTCTGAGAAACTCGAGCATGAACTGAATGTTGTTTTTTTTTTCATTCATCATACAATCGGTGAAAACGGCGTCATGAAAGCACTCGGAGACAGCTGAGGGAACGCCGACTTTGTTGCTAAAAACAGCAAGCTTTCTAGTAAATGTTTGATACGTGTTCCTCAAAACAAATCAATCAGAAAGTCACATGAAAACTTTTGTATTTTCTATTCATGGTGTGATTTTATTGGGAACGCAGAAAATAATTCTTTGATACTGCTGCTGCTGCAGGATGTTCTGTGTCTCACATAGCAAAAACACTGAGATCACATTCGGCCTGTTTTAGAGCCCGACACTGAAGCGGGACTCCATCCTTAAATCTTACTTTGTCCATGTAAAGTTAGAATTTCTTGGAGGGGTTGGATGTTCTCATTCATATTTTATTTATTTATTATTTGTGGTTCAGGAAAATTACAACTTCACATACAAGAAATATGAAACCAAGGTTTGAACGGTGAACGGATATTTCATTTGTCATTCAAAGGACGTCCTGCAGACATGATGTCCTGAGTTCCTCTTTATTACAGGGTATAGCTTTTTCACATTATCATTATTATAACTTGTAATAAAAAAAAGTGGAGCAAAAGAAAACAAAAAAGATGTAGCAATTGGATTTAGCTGTACAAGAGTCTTTTTTCTAAAACGTTTGGCGGATGATTCAATCGACAACCTCTGATGAATTAATCACCGCCATAATGCTGCGGTATCGATCAAAAAGGCAGTAATCCCATGGCCGTTAATCATTTGTGTCAAAATGGGAGAAACATAACCCAGCCAGGCTGTGCAGGGGGCCGAGCAGAGGAAGTGGAATGCATGAGGAACGGGCGAAGGGGTTGATCCTTCTGCCGCTTTGACGTCAGGAATCCATCTACCGGTGTTATTCCTTAATCTGATTCACTTGGCTGCTCAGCGGACCAGTGTTGCCTGTTGGAGAGGTTTCATGTGTGTGATGGATGCTATTGTCAGAAATGCCAAGGTCAATATGCAACGCAGCAGTAGAAGCAGAAAAAAAAAAAGAGAGGACTTTCTTATTTCAAAAAGTGCTTCCCATGTATCATCATCTCTGCAATCTGACCTTGCTTTCCTCTGTAATAACATTCAGAGAGAGGACAACTGCTGGGTGCGTGTTCACGGGCTGGTGTTGATCTTTAAAACGGGTCACGGCGCGGCAGAGAAGAGGCCCATGTCAGTCATGACGGTATGCCGGCGTGTTGCTTACATGAAGACAGTTTTTTGGGGAAATGGAGATGTGCTGTGTGTTGTGAATGCTGGGGGACGATTACGTCTTCTTCTGATAAGAGGGGACATTTTTTTTTTTTAACTGCACCACGCTTTCTGTGCGAGAACGATTAGCTGAGTTGAAGGCACATCGTCACATCATCATCATCTAAAAAGATTTAGTATAATGAAGTGTCAATTTCTACAAATGACAGACAATAAAGAAGAACGTGTTGCATAAACCGTGAAGACAATCACTCTTACAGTTTGTCAGTTTGACTGACAGTGTCAACAGTTAGTTACTTTTGCGTCACATTATATGATTTACCCGACCACATCATTACAACATTAAAACTTCATCTCAGCACTGACAGCCACTTATGAATCCCACATGAGGAAACCTTAACTTCTCCTGATGCACCAACTTTATGGATGATATTTGTTTTAAACACGCTTTTATACGGAGCACCCGCTTGGAATGAGGCGTCGAGCATTAGTGTTGTAGGACTCAAAATCGGTCTTGGTCTCGAGACCACTTTTTGAAGGTCTGGGCAGACTCCAGATTTTAAATCAAGACCGGTCAAGACCAACACTGACAGACTATTTTTCCACGCCATTACTGTGACGAGACGTAAAACGCCTCTTTTTAAAAGAACAAATAACTTTAATCAATTCATAATTAGATTTTTATCCCCTGGTTACGGCAACAATCTTCCCGGTGTTACGTTTTTTGAGTGACACGTCTGCTGCACACAAGATGATTTTTCAGTGATATTTAGGGTCTTGGTCTTGTCTCCGTCTCGATCCTTAAAGGCTTTATATGCCATTTTTTTATCCAGCTCGCACTGCATTGTTGTGTTAGCATGCTAATGCTAGCGATCTTTATTATGCTGGTATCTTCACACTGCATGTAAATTTACCTGAAATGAGCGTGATCTAGAAACACAGTTAAGCAGTGAGTACAGTATGTTATTCTTCTTTTCTCTAGTCCCTCAATTAAACAACTTTTATACATGAGGGGAGGAGTCAGCCGGCCCTCCCGGCGATGTAAACAAAGTGAAGATAGGACTCTGAAAACTCTGAAAACATCACAGACAGTGGGACTCGGGTGTTACACCCATTGTAGACAGTCATGACTCACAGAGTTATTTTCAGAGGATATACTTGATTTCTACATTTAAGTGTGAAAAATCACATAGAAAGACTTTAAACGTCTTGGTCTCGATCCCTAAATGTCTTGGTCTAGTGACGATCTCGGCGCACTCTGGTCTCCGTTAGTGTGGTCTTCACTACAAGATTATCTTGAATGTTTTTTTTTAAATATCTGAAAAATTGACAAAAATCTATCATCATCACCTCGCACAATTGAAAAATCAAGATTTTACATGAAGGTGTCAAAAGTGTTTATTATAAAAATGTAACTTTAAGACATACGATTCATCCTAAATACCTGAAGACTTGTTGTCAAGGAGTGCACTCGAGGCCTGAAGTTTTGTCATCATGCTTGTTGTGTCAAATCTATGAAAGTTGTCAGACTTTCTCATTATGCTGACGACACACTTATATTCAGGTCCAAAATATTTCCCCCTTCAGCTGATACATTTTGTACCATCCACTGCACATACATCAGTTTGCATTCCCATAGTGAAGGTCAAACATCCAAATGGAGTGACAGTAAGCCAGAAGCACGTTTCTGACTGTAGGAGACTTTAATCTAACAGAACGATGTTTCTATATTTAGTTTGTACATTCCTTCCCACCACTCAGCTATTAGCTTAATTACTAATCACTTTAATTGAATTATCTGATGAGGAGATAAAGATTGCACGGTGTGTCATAAGAAAACTATTATCACCAAACACAGTGGTCATCACACCATCATCTCCCGCCCTCATTGACGTAAGAATTGGCTGCAAACCTGAACGCTGTTCCCCCATTGCGCCCTCATCTCCCACTGTCCACTGATTCACCGCTCCCACGGGGAAGGCCGACCCCCTCAGCCACCTGGGGATGACCCCCCTACGCACAGTCAAATATGCTCACAGGAAGGAACCATGGAGGAGAAAATCACGTCCTTAATATCCTCCACCGGGCCTGCTGCGCTGTCCAGCTTCTTTTACTCTACGGCCAGGGAATAAGAAATACCCCAAGTCTTGGAAAATTACTTCAATTAACCGTAATGTTAATCACTATTGCTCAGAACAAAAGTCAAGCTGAGAAATCCCTTGATGGAAATTGTTATAATTGCCCTAACAACGGGTATGAATATTTCTCCCTGCTTAATTACATGTGACTTAATATTTAAATATACCATTTGCGGGTTTTAAAGTATCTTAATCACTGCCATTAATTTTAAATATCTAGCATTTGGAGTGGCGGGGGAGCAGACAAACACCTTTTACAGTGTGACTGGTTACATGTGGCAGGTAACGTTAGCAGAATGTCAGGTATGTATTATGCACGAGGTGCTGCTGACAGGGCCTGAACGCCTCGACAAGAACAGGTAATTGTGCTTTCCTCCTACAGTAGGAGGTAGGGAGCGATCTGTTACACTGAAGCTGCAGTCCGACTTGTAGGTCTGAGCCATCCATCTTAAACTTCAAGGCATCCGTCAAACAAAACTCAGACAGAATTTTCACCCCTGAAAATAAAATATCGCAGGAAGTCACCTCCTAAATTAGCAGGATTTAGATTTGTGTGTGCCAGGATTTTTTTTTTTAAAACCACTCACCTTTCATTCTGTTAAAGTCATTCTGTATGCAGAAGAGAAAATGTCCACTGGTACTTAATCACAAAGTAGGAGAACAAGCTTTATTTTAAAGTAGATATATTCTAAATGTGCAGAATTTAACAATTCATGGAAACATTGGTGTGTTGGCCAGGATTTCATAATCCTTTCATTGTTATATGCTGCAGTAATTTCAAAGCAAACGTACCAAACTTCAGCCAGTGTAAGCACTTTTTGAGAGTGGGTGAATTCAGACTGTGTCGTCCCCTCAACCACCGCCGTCCTCATTCATGCACGGCCTGCTCCGACCTCCACCCCAGTGGCAAGGAAGTGTGGACAACAGGAACGTGAGGAAAACAAAGGAGAAATCCTTCCTTTTGCAATTTGTTGCATGTGACTATAACTTCTGTCACATGACATCTTAACCGTATTTAAACAGAGTTTTTTTGGTCTCTGATGAAGACACAGTTGAGTCCAAACGCGTACACACATCCCTGTTTATAAAGGATCTTAATTCTGCCTCCTGTGTGTGTAATATCAGTGATTGTCTAAATACCAGTTTTGAATGTTTGTCATACAAAAAGAAAAAGACATTTGAAGATTCCCATCTTATTTTGACTTAAAGTTCTGAAAGCAGATTGTACAAACTGAAATAGAAATGTGACCAGTCGATATGTAGACGTTAGCTTGGTTTCGGAAATTTTGATATTTTCCATCATTTTTAAAGTTCTATTGTGTAAAATAGAATAAAAAAAAAAAGATTCCTTGAAGGCGTTAATAAACACGTTGGTGGGAAGAGGATTTAACATTTTTGCAACAAATGATTGCAGTATGGTCATCAAATGTTCATTCCCTCCGCTCCCCTCGCCGCGGCCATTTAGGAACTCGTCGTACGGCTTCTCGAGGTTCAGGGGTGGCAACCCCAGTGTCTTGGCTGGCAGCCAACAGTGACACTCCCAATCTGGCCACCTAAATCACCGCCTCATCTAATTGGCCAAATCACCCGCTGCTCTCAGACCCCCATTGCTGCGTGGCAAAGGCCTTCTGAGGAATCAGACAATGTTTGCAAACTGTTAATGTCGTGTATGGTCAGTGTTCTGATACATCTCAACAGATACAGTTCAAAGATCTATGAAGGGGGGGGGGGAGGGGGGGAGGGGAGGGGGTGTTAGGATGAATACAGAATTATAATTTTTATTTCATGTTTGAGTTTCAACAGTGAGAATAAGTTTCCAGCTTCAAAGCAATTACTGCAATACACACAAATCAGGCAGACACTGGGATGCAGCATTTCCTCCATGCTGTCACTTATCGAGAGTTGACAATAAGCTGAAATGCTGCAGGGCTAACACACACACACACACACACACACACACACACACACACACACACACACACACACACACACACATACACAGCAACAGACAACTGCGCCTGCACTCACAAGTTAAGCAGGCCTTTGGGTCACACAGTGTGAGTGAAAAACAGAGAGTGGGAGTGAGCGAGCAGCTGCAGGAGCCATGGGGCGGGTTGGGCCTTACGGCGAGCAGCGAGGGGCTGGGGGAGGCTTAGGGGATGGAGGAGGCTGAGGAGGGCTGCGGGGAGACCCTGAGCTAGGGGCCGCCTGTTTAATTGGAGCTCATTTACACAGCAGTGGAGCAGGAGACACCTGAAGGGCCTTCCCTGCCTTATCAGCTAAATGGCTCCCGCTCACTCAACATACACACTCTACACACACACTCCTCTTCTTGTTTGTTTGGTTGTTTCACTCTTTCAAGAAAATCTACCCTGATGCAGATATTCCAGATTTTTCTCCAGATTGAATTTACCAACTCTGTTTTCTACTCATGCAAAGAAGCACATTGTAAAATGATTCATTAAAAACATTGGAGAAAACTGCTGCACAGACAGTTCATTGAACGTTACATGAGCTGAATTAAAAAATGATCTGTACCTTTGATATGTGATGCGTCTGCAAGATAATTAAATCACTTATTGTTGACGGAGATAATACCCTCCAAAGCTTCTTCCTGTTGCCGTGAAAAAGAAAGTGGAGGATGGCAAGGTGGAAAACAGGAGAGGGGGTATGATGAGGAGGAAGAGGAGGAGGAGGAGGAGAGGAGCCAAAAGAAGGAACAACTTACTGTAATCATAGTCATGTTCAATCAGACACCTGCTATTAAGTTGATAAATACACTTTTCCCAGTGTGAGTCCGGATACACTGAGTACCCCTAAGGCACTGTTCTGCTCTTTAACTACCTACTCTGCCTGGCTTCTTCACTCAACCACCAACTCTCTTCCCATTAACTCACATTGCACTCAGTCTCACAAGATGTCCCTGAATCCATCCCTTATAGGACGCCGTATGATTGACTAAACGCCCGACCTCAACGGTGAGACTGAGAACAGATTTGGTGAGTGGTTTTTCTGGCCGTCGGGGAGTGAAAAGGGAAGGGAGTTTTGACATTTTTAAGCCATTAGGAAGTACTATTTTGTCCTTTCCCCCCTTCATGCTTACGGTAATAAGAAAAAATGGGAACAGGAAAGTGTGTGTGTTTTGTGGTGGAGGGTTGAGGGGGTGTATGGCGAGGAGAGGGGGGGGCGCAGACAAAGCTTCTTGCCTCTCTTATTCTCTTGTCTCGCCTTTTCAGCTCCCGTCGGCGGCCACATGCTGGCGACGGGGGCCAAGAGGATGCCTCCTGTCGAGAGTCTTAGTCAGCACTGTGTCATGGCCGCGGCGGCACCTGAGAAACATTAAGTACAGGCTGTGATACTGAGTGTTATTATTGTTGTTTATTCATTTTATGTGCCCTTAGTGTTTTACAGCCTGAGATGAAAATGGAGCGATACAGTTCTTCATACGTCTCCTACAAACATTCTCCACTGACCAGAGAAGAAAACTTATTTCAGCAGAGGTTTCAGCATTCATTGGAAATGTAATTAAGTAATCCAGGTAACGTTGTAATCCTGCATTTTGCATCTGCACAATTCTACATGTTGAGAGGAAGCACGACCCCTCCCAAGGGTTAACCTGACCAGGTGGTCCACAACCTTTTTTTGGCTTGTGACCCCACTTTGGCTTTGGGGACCCCAGACTTGCAAAACACAGACAGCTCTTTGTTTAAAGTCTTTATATTCGATTTTTCACAATTAAATGTAGAAATCAAGTATCTCCTCTAAAAATAACTCTGTGAGTCATGACTGTCTACAATGGGTGTAACACCCGAGTCCCACTGTCTGTGATGTTTTCAGAGTTTTCAGAGTCCTATCTTCACTTTGTTTACATCGCCGGGATGGCCGGCTGACTCCTCCCCTCGTGTATAAAAGTTGTTTAATTGAGGGACTAGAGAAAAGAAGAATAACATACTGTACTCACTGCTTAACTGTGTTTCTAGATCACGCTCATTTCAGGTAAATTTACATGCAGTGTGAAGATACCAGCATAATAAAGATCGCTAGCATTAGCATGCTAACACAACAATGCAGCGCCAGTTGTTTTGGTGATCTTATAAGGCTGGAAATGAATGCTGGACACATGAAGCATGGATGAGAGACAGACATACGGAAGGTTTGTTGGTTTTTAGCGGCTCACAGTAGCCCTCGCTGAACCGGATATCGTTTGTTACTTAATTGAGGCAAATTCTTCCAATAAGACTCCAATCAATAAGTGGAAATTTCAGGGGACCCCATTTGGGATGACCCCAAGGTTGGGTAAGCCTGACCTAACCAGCTTTTTGAAACAGTTACTTTTATTGCTAGAGACTCAAAAGGCTCAAATAACAGCCCGGGGTAGTGGTGGATGCATTCATCATTTGATCGGCACTGGGGGCCAATTTATAAAAAATACCAATAATTCGCTAAACCAGACAACCTGTAACTGTTTAGTCAGCTTGTCCCACACAACCCTAGTGGCTGCAGAGTTCATTCATTTCAAACCCAGAAAAAGTACAGACACAGACAAAATTCTCGACGATACATGATCGACAAACGGATCATAAAATCACAGACTGACACAAAGTAACCATATCCTCCCCTTTATCACCCTCGGCATCATTTTTATACAGCCCTCACCGTCCACTTTAAAGTACAAAATACCTTCCAGCATCTTCTGCTCCTCCTGGCAAGTATTCCTGCCCCCCCCCCCCCCCCCCTGCCCCCTGAGCGGTTGCCTCTAGCATGAGGATGTGGTGAGGCATCAAAGAAAACCTGATCAATAAGAAGAATCTCTTCAAATCTGAAAGCCTCTAATTTTCCTGTTTGCTGTGTTTTCTTTGGCCATATAAAGTAACATATATAAAAAAGTCCTGCAGGGAACACGGGCCACTAAGCATCCTGTGATCAGCAGTGTAACAATATTGTATCAGCGTTGTCTAAACTCCTTGTGTCAATGTTATGAGTGTTTTGAAAAGAATGAGCAAAACAAACCAGAGGAAACAGCATGCTTGAAAGCCAGACTTCCCAACATGATTGAAATCCAAACTCGCTTTGAAACATGAATATCCTGTGTGCATTGTCCCAAAAAATATTTTGCCTTTAACTTCCCCGAGCCCAAAAAAGAAAATTCATAACTTTGCGGTCAAAGTTCAAAACCATCGGCAGCTGAAAGAAAAAAAAAAAGGGGGCATAACATACAATTCCCGTTTTTAAAATCGCACATGTCACTGATTGAGTTGCAAACTGGCTGGGACGAGATGCGTCTGGAGGCATCAGAGGGGGGTCTCTCCTTCCATCTTTCTCTTACTCTCTCTCTCTATCCATCGGCTGAGTGGAATTCATCATCTGTTGCGAGGGCGCGGCGCATGATAAGCATGCATGCGGGAGAGCCGGGGGTCGCTATATCACCGGGAATGAATGAACGACCTCACTTTGACCCGACCAGGGGAGGAAAACACATGTTCTGCTGGTCTTGGCTGCCTGGCTACCTGCAGAGAGGGTTGGGAATTCTTTTCCAGCAGGAGGGACAAGGGGAGATGGAGGGATGGGAGGAAGAGAGTCGGTCTCCATGTGTCTGCACCTCCCTGATTAACTCGAGGAGTGGATGTTGGCATGTCGTCCTTTTTTGTCAGACATGGACAGTGTGTGTTTCTGTTAGGGCTGAATAATTAAAGATGGAGAAAAGTTATATAAGTTATACAATAAACAGGGAACTAGTTTGTGAAATTAGTTTATTTTATTCATGCATCACCAAATTAAAGAAAGGTTCTCTCTAATTTGTTAAATTAGTCCCAACATTAATCCACCAACGAGCAATCAAATAGCAAAGCATACTTCCCTTTGACGGGCAGAAATCATAAACACGACCAGACTCATTGGTGCACAGCCATCCGCCCTCTGCAACAACTGAGCAACAATATACATTTAACATGAAGTTAGAAAGCTGCTAAGCCCTCTTAGACCCCGGCACACACTGCAAATCCTTCTTTCCCTTCTCGGAGCTCAGCAAGCTCTGCAGCTACCTATTGAATTCTTATGACGTGTAAAGCATTTTTTCCATTCTCTAAATCCATGTCCACCTACAGAATGTAGTTCATATACTTTCTCCACATAATGAAACGCACTTCTGGATTTAATTACAGCTTATTGTTGTGCCCACTTGCAAGGTTAGGAGCAAGAAACTTTAATTTAGGTAATCCAGTGTGTGTGTATGTGGCTGAAGCACATGTGCGTGTGATTGTATCAGAGCATCAAAGAATTCATTTTGACAGTTACACGGGCAGCTGTTGCAGAGGTGCATTTTAGTGAATACTTTACTGCACATGGAGAATCGCTGTTAGCACCACAACCAGAGCTGGTATACTGCAACCATTCCGGCTGTGTTTTAGTGTCATACTGTTACAAACTGTAGGGGGGGGGGGCTCTGCCTCGTGTCTGGACACAGTGTAGAAAAAAGGCTTGCATGTGGCAGTGGAGGTATGGATGCCTACAGGAGGGCGTGGCCAATGGAGAAAGAGCCGGATTCCTGTTACCGGGCTTGTGGGACGAAGGGCGGAAAAGGGGTTTGGTGAGAGGGTTTTTTTTCTGGAGGCGGTGCACATCGGCCCTTTATTTACTTTGACCCCAGGTCTGCAGGAGGCCTGGGGAGGGCACATGCCAAACTCCCCGGGCGGGCAGAGCTTGTACTGCCCTCTCTCTCACCTCTCTGCCCGCCCCTCTGTCTCCACTTAGATATACTATGTGTGTTTGAAACACCATACTGCTCCTCTCTTCTCTCACAGATCTGGACTGAGACGGTTTTTGGTTAACTGAAGTTCTCTGTTTCTCCTCAAACAAGAACAGTGAACATCTCTTATCTGAAATGTGTGAACTCAGGCGACACTCTTCTATATTTTTCAGTACATCGATTCATTTTTGACAAACCAAATATGATTTATTCCAAAGCTTCTCAATAAGTGTGTGTGTGTGTGTGTGTGTGTGTGTGTGTGTGTGTGTGTGTGTGTGTGTCTGTGTCTGTGTGTGTGTGTGTGTGGGGGGGGTGTATTCTCAGACTTCTGACTAACGAGCAACACAACGCATTAAACTTTAATCTTAAACAAACGCGACACGTCCTCTTCAAGGATGCAATCTTACAAAACGTGTAGAACTAATTGGTAAATTATGCACAGGGCTCATCAATCCCTTCCTTAATAATCTCACAATTAGAAGCACAAATGGAGGATAAGAGAAGACGAAGAAGAAAAAAAAGGAGGAGGAGGAGGAGGAGGAAGAAAGAGAAAGAGCAGCCGCTCTTAAGATGTTAATTATTCAAATGAGGCAAAGGGTACCTGCCTGATGTCAGTATCATCACAGTAGTAATTATTACCATGGTAATGCTATCGCCATGGTGAATCAGAGTGTGATTTATTTAGTTAAAGCAATTAAGGCGCTGTGATTACAAATACAAACATCATTGCACATTTAGGCTGATATTTTTAACTTTAGAGGGCGTTTTTTTATTTTTATTGCACATTCCTCTTAGCAACCTTTGACACGACCCTCCACAGGTTTCAACATTTCATGGCGGCCTTTAAATTCTGCAGGAAAAATATGTGCACATACTCGTTATTAGAAATAAAAGGTCATATTTCTTCAAGAAGAAGAAGCTTTGAGCATGTATCCGTGCACAGAAGCTAATATACTAGCTGCTGACTTAGCATGTTTCGAGATGTATGTTTATAGTTTTTAAATTAAAAAATATGCTTTCTTAAACCTGACAAATCCGACAGCAGAGGTTATTCTGATTGTTGACATCATGCACTGGCTGCTTTTCAGTCGCCCAGGATTGTTTAGCGAAGGGACGGTTAATTGATTGTCAAATCATGTCATCGTGTCGAGGGGTAACTGAGATGACTCCGGGGCAAATACGTCCCCGGGAACACGCCTGCCCCTCCTGCACGGCGAGCTCAGCGGAGTCAGTCGCAGCACAGTGGCAGTGCTTGAAAATGTCACCCCAAGATGACAGTCGTATTCCATTACAGCTATCGCTCAATATCTTCATGCGGGGCAAATTACAGCATTTCAACAGAGCATAAAGTAACAAAGGAAACCGCCATATGGATATAAAATAAATTGGAAATGCTTTAGCGAGGGGCTTTGAAACTCTCAAATTTATATCAGATTTGATAGTTTCTCAGTTGCATTTCAGGAAGAATAAAATGCTGCTAAAAAAAAAAGTTCCCCAAATGAAAATAGGCATGTTTTGTGTTCACAGTAACACGCTGTGACATATTGAATGACCTATTACTCTACTGTAAACCGCAATCGCCCATTGAAAGTTGAAGCCAGTGACAAAATCCATCCAATTCCAGTGGTTATAAGTATCCAGAATGTATTGGACTTCTATGGGGAACGCGAATGAAGCTGCTGGGCATCCGGCGAGTTTCTCAGCTCCATCTTGTTTCTTAGCCGAAAGGGCTCCGGCATGGGCCTGTGGTTGCCAGGCGCCTCCTGAGGTGACTCTATCAGAGCCAGTCAAGCCTGAAATCAATCACTCACACCCATCAAAGGCTGCCCCTGCACCGCCATTGTGACTGAGCCATCTGGGCCTCTGCACACTGTCTACATTTATCTCTATGAACTATATGTAGCTGTGTGTGCTCGTGAGTGAGTGAGTGTGTTTCTTTGCTTCTTGCATTAAAAAAAATAAAAAATAAAAGTAAAAATTAGGCATACTGCTCTCTAAACCACGGGCAGTTGTGTTTTGCAGGAGGAATCCGCTGCAGGCGTTAGCATCCATCATGCTAGCACGCTTTCTTTACACCTGTTCACAGCCTTCCCAACATGCTTTTCCTGCATGGCATCATCTGCTTCAACCAGTTTTCATTTCTCCTTTGGCCTCTCTTTGGTCACTCTCCTGCTCTCCAGTCCATCCCCTCAGTGCTGGGTGCTAACCGCCCAGCACTGGCAGACTGGAGCACTGCTGTCTCTGTGTGTGTGTGTGTGTGTGTGTGTGTGTGTGTGTGTGTGTGTGTGTGTGTGTGTGTGTGTGTGTGTGTGTGTGTGTGTGTGTGTGTGTGTGTGTTGCAGCTGCCATTGGAGGGCAGTAGAGCACCAGCGCATCCATCTCTATCAAAGTGGCCCCTGCAGCCCCAGAGGGTGCCCGAGTGTAAAGCAGTACTTAGAGGGATGTTGGGAGCACAGAGACAGGCTGCGGGAAAATGTGGACAGGTCAGGCCAACACTGGACTCCATGTGGCTCTATGGACTGTGTGCAGCATGTTCGCCCACTGCTTTATGTGACGAGACAGACTGACTTACAAGTGTATGGACGGAGACGGAGGGGGTAATTGTACCTAAACAAAAAGAAAAAGTGGATGCAAGAGGTGTGAGATATGTAGCAGTCAAAAACTCTGAATTGAGACTTTTGCATAATATTTTAAATTAGCTTGTAGCTCAGTGATGATCATATTTTAAAACATGCATTAGGATCATATCTTTAATTCATTATTCTGCAAATTGTGCTTGATTATTAGATTTCTTCTGGTCATCATAAAGTTCTTTTACTCTCCAGAAGGACATCTGAGGTCAGCGGCGCTCGCCCAGGACGAGTCAGCGCTCTTCACCATCATCCTGTAGTAGAAGAGAAAGTCAGACGTCCTCGTTTCCATCGCTTTGCCCGGACATCCACCCTCTCTAATCCTTCCTTCAATACCAGTTCAATACTGACAGGATATCCGTCCAATATCCGTCAGCTTCCCTCTCACATATATTAAACAAATCCCCCTCCTATGCATTCGGCTAATGATCTACGTCTATTTCAAAAATGAGCCTTAAAGCTCGTTTAACACCGTGCAGACACACACTGTTATGTGCAGGCTTTCGCTTCACCGCATGAAAGTCATTTTCTCTTTTTAATGGCTGTTTCAAATATATTAAGATAAAATTATGTTCACTTTTCAAAAAAAAAAAAGTTGATTCAAAGTGAATTATCGTTCCCTGTTAATGACGTTTTTATGTTTAAAAAGTTTAAAATGAATATTGTTTTCAGGTCACAACGCGGTTATATTTCATGATATTTTGAAGTAAGAGAATCAGACTAATTGGCCAAGTATGCTCTCACACACACACACACACACACACACACACACACACACACACACACACAGGGAATTTGTCTTTGGTGAACTGAGCTCTCAGTGTACAAAAGTAAAACATTAAATTTAAACATAAGATAAGCAAAAAGACTCATACTGTATACACACAGCTAAATAAGATAATAGTGCAGTCATGAGGAATCTTTGGGTGTCTCACAATTCAATTTTGATTTTGATTCCTGGGGTCATGATTCAATTTTTTGATTCAAAATGATTCACGACTCAGAGTCTATTTTTGAATGAATAGAAACTTCAGGATCTCCTCCAGTCATCTGAGAGACTGAGCTGAATTTCTTGCTGCTCCATTCGGCATTCTACTGAGAGAAAGAGTTAGCTTTAGCACTTAGCAGGGAGCAACTGATTAGCCCCAAAAAATATAAATTTGAAAGTTATGAATCGATTTAAAATCTCAGAAGAGAAGAAGCTTGATTTTTGGTTTGTAGAGCAAAAATGCTGAGATGAGCATGATGAGTAAATATGTAACAGATAGTGAATAAACATGAGGTGGAGTTTTCCAGTTTTTACATCATAAGGTTTGCACGAGGAGGATAATATTATTTACACGAGTGAAAAATGTGTTTTAAATACTGAAGACAGACGTCAGATTATTCTCTAAGTTGTCCACATCAAAGTTAGAGTGTGACATTTTTATTAATTATATTTAATTTCTGATAAATTCCATTTTTTTTCTCGTGCAGTTTCCCAGATATCAAACATCAGCTGTGCAGCCAGCTCTCAAACTATTATTAAGATATCATTTTAATCTAAAACACCAAATATTCTGCACGCTTCTTATTCTGTTATTATGCAAATATGATGAATTAATTATTCATTTGAATCACTTAAAGATGTATGCAATAAATTAGTGAATTATGTATTATTTACAGGATTAATTAAACACAATTGTGGAGGTTTAGAACATGACTGCAGGCGGTTAAAGGATTAAGACACATTTAGTATATTTGACAAATAAAAAAAACATTTCAGTTCTTTTTCCATGAAAACTTTTACCGCAGGAAACAAAAACACATGTTCCTTGTTTTTCTGCCTCTACATTAACGTCCATGTTTTTTTTTTTCCGCTCCACTCAGACCGAGCGAGCGAGTGGGATGCCCCCCCGGTCCCGAGTGCAATGTCCCAGACCTCGGCCGGCTCTTTTATGTAAACACAAACTCCTCGCTGTGAGGGGGTCCCATAGTTAAGAATTCCACTTAGAGCGCCTGCTGAAGTTCACCGCGATGCAGGGAGATTCATGTTCTTGTTCTGCGCTCTGAAGCTGCTTCATGTCGCTCTAAATGGAGCCTCAATACCCAGCTGACTGAGGGCTCGCACAATAAACAACTTGTGTTCTTTTTTTATGGGTTTGTTTGAATTTTTATTATGTGAGGAACTTCCAAACTCCTATCTGTGCTCAGAAAACTCAAATGTATTAAACTTTAGTTTTTTATTTGGTGCATGGATTCAACTTTAAAGGAATATGTCACTGTAAAATAAAAAAATTAAAATAAGCATCAGCTTTCTTAATTAGGCCTTCATTTAATTTAATCCCTACTTTGTCAAAATTATGTGGAATCCATTTAAAAAAAGTAAAAATATGCAAATCATTGATTTGAGTTGGTGAATCCATTTTAGTTTAGGAAATGTCTTTACACTTCTCAGACTCTGAATTCTGTTTCTTTGTTCCCTTATATAAAAAATAATAATCCCTTCATACTCTCAGATATGTAACATGTGTTGTTGTTTTTTTTAAAATCACATGAGGGTTATTTTCTTTGTCAGGAAGTGTTGTGTGAGAGCGTCGCCGGATCCATCAGGAAACACAACTTTGCACGATGACGGCAGCGATTTTTCAAAAACACTGTTTCTATGTTTACAAGTGCCGCAGGGCGAAATAGGACCTTTTATTTCCCTCCTGCTAATTGTTTGATTTCCTGTTTGCCGCTGGAGAGAAGGGCGATCTGTAGGGGAAAAGAGAGAGAGAGAGAGGGAGAGAGAGAGAGGGAGAGAGGGAGAAGGCCCAGGTTGGCACAGGAGCCGCAGCAGCGCTCTCACTTCATTTGTCTGGAGCGCTGCGATGGCTCCGGGCTAACGCTCTCCCTCTCCCTCTCTCTGGAGCTTTGTTGAAATACCAAACAGTGACATCTGACGTTGTCTGTCTACGCTTCCCTTTTTTTGTGTTTTTTTCTTCCCCCCTCCGCCATCTCAAGCTGTTTCCGACCCCCTTGCAGTGCCTGTCATTGTTTGTTTTGCTGCCCTCGACTCACTAATAAGGGACGGACAGAACCTCCAGACGTCTGTGTGTTCATCACTGGAGTGCTAAATCATAAATCTAAGTGCATATTTTAAAGGGAGGGCGCTTTGCTTTGACTGTCTTTGTGTCTATCAGGAACATGTCATCGCTTAGTTTGCATAGAGATCCGATCCTCTCATCGCGCTCTGATCCAGGGTTCTTACTCCAGCAGGTGGTGGAGGCTTGAAAAGTTGTTTTGGAAGCTTCCACGGGAGAGATGACACATTTACGACGAGCAGGCCTGGATACAAGCATGCAGGCGGGGAGAAGATTCCCAGCGCAGTGCATTGTGGGTCTTCCCTCTGGTCATTGCACCACATAGAGCGCGAGACTCACCTACCACTGTTTAACCACAGAGCGCCATTCTCATGCAAATGTCCTTAATCAGGACACAAGGAGATTGTTTTTAATCGGATTGCCGGTTCCGGGTTTTGTTTCCCTCTCTGCCTTCAGAACTCGGGAGCGCATCAGGAACAAAAAAGTGGCATTGTCAGGGTGGCAGTAAGCCAGTAATTCCTCTCGCAGCTTTTTGACGTTAGCACAATCCTCGCAGACGGACACATTCTCGACAGGGGGAAAAACCTCTGAGGTGATTTGGTCTTCGGTGAAAATCTCACCCCTGAACCTGGCCGCTGTCCCCTTGAATTAAGTTGAAGAGAGAGGCGGCAGAGTTTGGCTGCTGAAGCTCTCGCACTTAAAAACAGAGCCATGAGAGAAGAGGGCAGCTGAGAAAATAAAAAAGTTGAAAGCATAAAAAATAGAAAAATGTTGAAGAGGAACGAGAGCAAAAAGTTGGATTCCAGATAAAAAGAAACTTTGGCTTCATGTTTCTTCTGTTTGAAACTGCTTCAGTGCAGCATCCTCTATCGGTCAGACAAAAAGAGAAAATCAGATTGGGAATAAAAATACACAGCCGTATGAAGCATAAAAAATGACTCTGCACACATATACCAATAAGGATATTATACAATATCTGTCACATAACTGCATTTTACTTATCATGTTACTTCAGCATCTTTTGCACTATTCACCACTGCACTGTTTCATATTTAGTCATGTAAATATTAGTCTTTTCTTATGTTTATTGTTGATATTTAATGTTGTACCTGTACATAAGAGAGCACAGTTCACTGAAGTTAAATTCCTTGTGTGTGTGTGTGTAAGCGTACCTGGACAATAAATCTGATTCTGATTCAAGAAATTAAACTATGGGATACAAATAATTTTTCTGAATTGCTAAAATGCTAAAAAGCGTCCATGAGAATAATTTAAACGTCCCCTTCTTTTAATTAAACACCGTTCTTAATCATAATAAAATGATATTCAAACATGGGTATAAGTTAATAAAGGCCTCGAGTGAATTCTCTTTAAATTGCATTACAGTGCGTTACATGACGAGAGAAACGACAGCGGCTGTCAAGTGACTGACTTGTGCCACATCGCCTTGGGTTTTTTGTGTGACGGATGCCCCTGCCAGTGCCAGTGCGTTTCTGTCTGCCAGCAGGCCTTTAATCCCTCCTAATGGGGGTTGTCATCTCACCGCTAATTTAAATGCTCAAACCACGAAGCTCCCCCACCTGGCTGAGCTAATCCCAGTGCGAAGGGCCCCCCTTCCCCACAGCTAGCCATCTCGTTTTAGGGGCCCAGGGGCCCGGGGGCCTCGCCACCCCCCTCACACAACAACAGCATCTTTCAATCATCTCTGCCTGATTGTATTAATCTTATCTGTGTTTAATTACATTTTTTAAGATTATTGCTGTATGCCATCTTTGCACACTGTGGGGGCCACAGAGGGCTGCTCATTTCACATGCATTTTCATTTGGGAACAAATCCCCATCAAAGACTGCCAGAAATTACATGAGAGCCATTTCTTCATGGATGGGCGAGTTTGTAAACTTGAGCCTATAGCCTGAAGTTAAACGCGTTATTGTCCTGCTTCATGTTGACGTTGCTGCATGAAAAATCACATAGGACATCCCATGTTTGTCTCGTATGTTGCAGGCCTCATATGTAAACATGTAGAATATAAACGTGTGTGTGTTCATTACTTTCTGTCCGTTTGTATTGGTCAGCAGTCTTAACAGTTAGCTTCAGTTTTCTGTTTTTATTCTTGATTTTTGTTCTTTTGTTGAAATACTTATGGGGACAAATGCACAAAGGTCTGCTGTTTTCCTGCGGCTGCTCCAAGCGCTCAAGTTCAAAATCCTTCAACTTTTCAGAAAGGCGTTGTTGACATCACCGGCGCTCTTTTTCCAAATGTTTGATATTCCCTGTATTTTAAGCCTCTTAGGGATCGTTTCTTGTACCCACATCCTCTTTGCTCCGAGTCTGCTGGGGAAAAACTGTCTCAAGTATAAAACCTGCAGTAAAAAGTAACGGAGCAGTGTCGGTCATACAGCGGCCGTTGTTAACAGACTGTTGTCATGGAGATGTGCAGAATTAAAAAAAACACTAGATGGACAAGGGGTCTAATGCTCTAAAAGTTACTTGTTTGCATTCAAATAAAAAAATAAAAAACTGGCTGTGTTCTGTCATAAACTTCCTGTTCAGCTGCCGTTTTTGTCTTTGTTCTTTTCTCATAAAATAAACCTGGAACATCGAGGTTTGAAGGTTTGTGTTCTTCAGCTGTACGCTGCGTCATGAAATATTCAGAGCTCTGTCTTGTTCTGATGACTGAGTGAGATGTTTTTGTTTGTGACAGTTTGTATTATTTACACAGAACCCTGTTAGCAGGGAGAATAGTTGAAGGTAAACACAAGGTTAGAGTTTTATTTTTAAGACGTTCTTCATCATTCACCTGCAGGCTTGGAGGTGCTGTTAGACGCTGCAGCAGGTTCCTTTTTTTTCTGTTTAGTAATGAAGGGGTTTCATTTGTGTTTCGAATGACACAGCTCCACGCAGGCTTCATTTTGACTCGTCAGGGCGGACACACACGGTCAATTAAAAATCAACAACAATAACTAACAGCTGTTTTTTTTTTTTTTTACATCCAAATCTTGATGATTTCCGACTCTGCTTATTGAAGCTGTGATTTGTGGAAACTGATTGCAATCACAGATTTTTTCCCAACACAAGTCAATAATCAGCCATGAGGTCAGACGACGGGTCGGTTTGATTGCAAACTTTGTCCCAGGTTACGTAGCCCGCTGCACTCAAACACATCCGGCGATCTTCTTACAGCGACTAAACATGCACAATATTTTTAAATGAGGAGGGTGTTCTTCAGAGAGAATAGCTCCTATTGCACAAACAGTTACATAACGAACCAGAGTGAAATTAAAGGTGCTTGAATATTCACATTCACAGAATATATCGTCAGCGCTGCACATTTATCCATAATGGCGTTCTGCTGTGACTGTACAGCTTGTAGCAATCAACAGGACCTTGTGTACCACTTAAACACGCACACAGCCTGTTGGTGATATTTATTTCCCTGTGAGTACTTCTTTGTTTTCTTTTCTATCCATATGTGCGAGTTAAACGCTCGTGTAAGTACAGAGCGGCTCGGGCTCAAGGGCTTCTGTCTACACACATAAACACACACACCCCACTCCTCCAACCCAATCCAAAACACAGGGTTTCACTGCCCAACAGGGGGCGACGGCGCTGATTATTAAAAAAAACGCTCCCGAAAAAGAAAACCCTCATTTGATGTTCAAAGGTGCCGCACCTGAAAAGAGGTGACATCGTTTGCAGCTACGACACATAGGATTACATGCACATTATTGTTAGCGCTTCAAGTGTGGCTGTAAAATAATGTGATGGCAAGCTCCGCTCATTTGAATAATTTTGAATAAGAGTGCGAAGACAGATATGGGTTTTGGGGGGCAGGTGGAAGTGGAGGTGGAGGTGGGGGGTGGTGGTGTTCCAAAAGAGACAAAGAAGATGAGACTTGGCAGAACATGAAATGATTGTGTGACTTAAAAAAAAAAAAAAAAAATCCCCATTTAATCAGAGAGACGAGAAACCTGTGATACGCTCACATTTATTTGATCTGAACATGTCGCTTTTCTTGTCGAGTGGTCGCCGGATCAAAAGTTAAAAAAGCAAAAAAAACAGTCACAAACGCCCAATTGACACGTTATACTGAGGCCAAGAATCAAGGTCAATGAGCAGTATTACCATATGACAATATTTTCTTAATGTGGTGTGTAATTCTCCCAGCACTCAGAGTGTCTTTGAAGGCATCGCGGATCAGATTACTGAAGCTCCATTACCGACCATTCAGCCCTGAAACGCTGGAAGAGGAGCCTTAGTCCATGTGTGACACTGGATGAGGAGCCCTGTAATGACTCACTCCAACAAAGCATCACTGATAAAAGGATTAACTAATTAAATTAACAGAGTAAAGTACTTTATAACTGTTAATTATGTGGTTCCCTTGGCTGCTCTGGGGCCAGTAGCACCCTTTGTCTGAAAGCCCCTTGTCTGTACTAATTGACCTCTGGGGAGCTTTTGGGTGTTTGCGAACGAGTCGGCGTGGGTGTGTGTGTGTGTGCGTTGAAGGGTGTCTTACACAATCAAATGGCACGCATAAACAAACTGAAAATGTAGTTCGGTGCGGAGAGTGACACATTGCAGGAATGTAGGGACACTTGGATAAATGGCCTCGAATGTGCCACCAGAGAATTGAGTCCAGAACGGGGTCCCTGAAAGCCTCATGCAGGGCACCAATTATTTTGTCGTTGAGAATTACAACCCAAAGTTGTGTTACTAGAAATATTTTCCAATGAAATGCATCTTTTAACCACAGAATTAGCAACTGTTTTTTATGTGATACAAAGAATGTCTTGGGGAGCTTGTTTTGTGACCAACTCATGCTTTGAAGTTTTCATACCATCACAAGGAAGCTCCTTTAACCCTAACAGTGTCTCCTCCAACGCGTGGCCAATCACATTATTAATCTCCATGGCGGCAGTCAAAAGGCTGATAGATGTGACCCGGTCTGCCGTCCGTTCCCGCCCTGAGCCAGCTCCATCTTTTCCCCAGTCCGTTCTTTTTAAGCCCCTCTGCTCTTTCCAACGGGCCCGGGCCACCAAAGTCCTAATGACGTCCTTGACAAGTGATCCATCAGTTGGCAATTACAACATCTGTCGCCATGACAAAGCTGGACACAAAGATGGCTCCAGCAGTCTCTTTTGGGGGCAACTCTTCCTCCCCCTCGATTAAGTCTGGGGGTTTGGGGAGGGGGGGACATGAAGAGTTGGTGGGGGGGGGGGGTTAGCCACTTTGTGCAGTAAAAAGGGGCCGCCCCACAACACAGACAGACATGTTGACAGCAAACACAAACATAGCAAAACAAATGGTTCACGCCTACCTCTTTAGATTTCCATTCAAATGCACTCCACAACTCTGTGAAAGTGCTCTATCTTCTATAGAGGGAAGAACCTACCAGCTGCCATCGACTCTCCTCACCATAAAGAGGACCTTTCACTCGCGAACAATAAGAGGGCCGCTCTTGTCTCTTGGCCCCGGAGTCTCCGCCGCGCCATGTTTAATTTCAATAGCTGTAGATCAATGCGGAACAACACTCCAGAAGTGATAGGGCTCGTCTGAATCACCGGACGACACTTTTGTTAGCGTCATCAAACGTGCATTCAGATAATGATTCAGCAATAACCTCCACTTGCCCTTGTGAGATACAGTGTTTAACCAGCAGGCGTCTTATTTCCTACCACCTACACACTTTGCAGAGAGCGCCCTAATCCGTGAAGGTGTGTTATAAGAGGAAATAAATCCTGTTTCAGGTGGATACATTTGCAGATGATGCCTTTCATGCTGTTTTTTCTGTGGCTCAGTGGGAGGAAGGTGTGGGACTTTGCCTTGCTTTTCTTTTCGCCCCTTTAAGTGGAGCACCGGATAGATGGCATGACATCACGGGCCAAGCCGGCAGCACAATGCAAAGGTCAGGCGGCCCATTGATCTAGGGGGCCCCTGATAGAAACCCCCTGTATTATGGGTCCTTGCACGCGGGGCCTTACACACACTGAGCCATAGAAACAGACCACAAATGGAGCCTTGTTGTCTTCCCATTCAGGGCCTGCAATCAGCGGATTTACACTTTGATGTGGAGCAGAGGAATAAAGCCCTTTCGAGCACTGACCTTTATCGACTGACGGATTAAAATCCATAGCCCCCTCTCTGCCACTCTCTAAACTACATATCTAAGTTACAGTCCAGCTAGCTTGCCACTGAAGCCGAGCGTTTCTAAAGCCAGTCCTTTTCTTTCCTTTTATTCTCTTCTTCGCCCCTCACTCTGACTTTTGTGCCTGGCTGCTTACATGGAACGAGATTTCTTTTTCTTGTCAGGAAATGACTGGTTGAAGAATGGTGGCTGTAGGACGGGTTTTATTCAGACACAAGAGAACGGATAAAAGAAGGAACAGTCAAAGCTACAGTTTACAATCTAACTTTTTGTCACAGCTTTTTCAAAGGGTATACTCTTTGACAAATGCAGACACAAAGAGGTCTTCTTTCATTTGATTAAAAGTAAATCTGCAATTTTGTAAACCATTTTGTTTCATCTCTTACTTGACTTTAACTCAAGATACCTGCCAACACCAGTACTGTTCTAATTTTCCCATATTCCAAATTTGTACATTTGCTTTAAGGCAATGAATAAGATGCACTAAAGCCAGAATCAGTGTCACACCACTGAACAATTTGGAAGCAGAATTGCTCAGGGAAATTGTGACATTCACAAATAAGTCTCACCTTATTTTTACCACCTTACTTTTTTTACAATTCTCGATTCACTTAGCAGACTCTTTTATCGAAAGCGACGTACATCAGAGAGTAAGTAAAACACAAGCAAGGATCTAGAGAAAAGGGAACAATGTCAGTAAGAGCAAACGATCAGCTTTGAGTCTGATTGGACACACAGGTGCTGACAGGAAGTGACCAGAGGCAAAGCACAACATTGAGGGCAGTTCTTAAGAGCTCTAATCAGTATAGAAACCATCTTATAAGTCGTCGTTATCAAACAAAAACCATCGTCACAACCATCATCATCATCAATAATATGGAGACCATCATCATTAAGTTAGTAGGTATTCATGAAAGAGCTGGGTCTTTAGCTTTTTCTTAAAGGTGCAGAGGGACTCTGCAGATCGGGTAATTATATTTTATAGGGTAAGTATTGGCACGGATACTGACCAATGTATTTTGTGATTGTATTATCTTTAGAGATTATATTTCTACATGCTCTGGTCCCTCACCCAAATGCAAATGGCTATTTTTTATGTACAGAACATTTTACATCTCACCCACTGTCGGTTCCATTTTCCTCTTCCTGGCTTCCCATCCATTGTTCCTAAAACCGTCCCTGATGCCCACTTGGACACTTCCCTGTCTGCTGTTCTCCCAGAGGTGCCAGCCTGACTTAAATGAACAGAAACAGAATCTATCACTTCTCGACCCTCTTATCAGGCCAACTGGTTTTGATGGTCCCATTCTGCTTTGTCAGAAACATGCTCGAGCCTGCTGTAATCCACCAAAGAACACTTAACAACCCAAGTAATGTCATGGTAGACCAGCGGCCTGTGTGCTGTGACGCACTTTAAAAATCTCACAGCCACATCCACTTAATTCAGCTAGTGCTTCGGGAACGTCCACCTGAGAATTGCAGGACTGCCTGCAGAGAGTCAACCATCAGCATTAGAGAGCATTACCACTGAACAACAAAAAAAACACTTAGGCTATTTCTCACTTCACTTGGAAACGCTAGCATACAAGCCTTTCCCAGAGCACATCTAAGTGCAATGAGAATTTGAGTCTCTGTTTACTGCCAGGCACACAACACCAATTTGACCGAGCGATACCTGAGTTGTATTCCAGTATAATTACTGTTCTGTTACTGTGGTCCTTTGTTAGAGTCATTAATTTGTTAGCTAAACAATCATGGCTTTAAACAGTCAAACTGTGAATTTAAAAAGGCTTAAGAGTGATATAGATCATGAAACCGTTCTTTGTTTTCTGGCATGAAACGTGAAAGGTCCCAGAGCAAAACAATTACATCACACGGCAACAAGGCCCTGAGTGTACAACAATGACAAGAGAATTGTGCCTTCAGGCAGAAAACACTTTACACGCCGGAGAACGGGGGGGGGAAAGGGAGGGTTATTTTCTGGTTGATGAGCATAAGGTACACGGTCCATTCAGACAAATGGTGGAGAAACAACAAGGTGCACCAAGAGAAGGCTGCAACACAAAAACAGTTCCATGAAATATTAATGGGATATATTTACTGACAAGCTACTAGATGCACCAGCTCTCTTCAGGGACTTCACGGAGGGAGAAGCATGCACTTGACTGACAACCACTAGGTGCAGAGGTACATGCACATGACCAGAAACACACTTATACACACACGCACTTGTGAAATTATAACAGGACAGGAGCAAGGACAGCCCCTTATGTACCTCCGGGGGCCACAGAGAGCCGTCTCTGGTTGATTTTTATTTTCATGTAGTTGTACAGAAAAACTCTTTTCTGTGCCCTGTGCGATGGAAACAACATAATAGCTTGAACCAAGAGCCCTGGGTCATTCGTTAACGAGAGAATTACGTAAGCATAAAATGAGATTCTGGCATGCACTTTTGCACACTTTCCTCTCCTTGCTCTCTCTCTCTCTTTCTCTCTCTCTCTCTCTTTTGGCCCATCTCCAGCGCTCTCGCTCCGTCCCAGAAATTCCAAACTTTGCTTACCTAATTTCTGCAGCATATTTCTTTGCCACAGGAGGTGGTTATGACAAATTAGAAGTCTACAAATGTTCTGATGGTGTAAAGGCTCCAGCTGTCACCAGGGAGATGGTGATCAGGTTTCCAAGCTGCATGGTCTCTTGGCGCCACAAAGCGCTCCATATGGTCATCCAAATGCTGCACCTAAATCTGCTCCCAATCTCCACCCCGGAGCTGAGCGCTTCTACTGAATTAGTCACAAGGCTTCTGAGCATACGAGGTACAAGACAACAAAAATCATATGTCCTTCGTAGAAAAAAAAGGAAGGTGATGGTGGGGGTGCAGTAATGAAGGAAAAACAGCAGTTTATTAATATGTCTGCTAAACTAAAATAAATGAGGACAATAATCTCCAATGAACACACTCTGATAAGGGGATGCTTCAGAGTTATTACAACTGTTTTTAAATGATAGTTTGGTAAATGTTCCGATCAGAGATACACCCATTATTCAGTTTAAGCTATGATACATTAACTGGGCTTTGAGTATTTTAAAAATGCAGAAAAGCAAATACCAATCTGAACCAAGACTGGTGTTAAATTCTCTGGAACAAACAAATTGTGAGGAGAGAGAAAAGTCGTTCTTGGTGAGCTCTGACTGTCCTCTCTTGGAGGAATTTGTTCTTCCCTCTGGTCGGAGGTGCATGCTACCCGGGGCTAAGACCCACAGATACAAACACTTCTATATTCCTGTAGTGCAATAAATGCTCTTCATATTCTTTAAACCACGACCGCACTTTTAAGCAGCACTTTATTTTGTATTGCTACCATTCCAGTGTAATTTTTAATGAACAGTGACATTTCTATTTTTATTGGTTGTTTCTATCAAGTTGTGTTGTACAGTTCTGTTCTGTTCTGTTCTGTTTTTTTGCACTTCCAGGAACGATAAAGGTCTGAACTGAACTGAATTCTTGAGCTGTATACCCGGATATGTCAACAAGACTGGCTTCTTTCTTATAGATGTACTAACCATTACATTTGACTTCAGAATTTTCTTCCTCGCTTTGAAAACAAAACATTTACATTAGATAAAAGATGTACAGAAATTGTATCACTGTAAAAAAAATTATAATTATCCAGCAGCAACTTGGTAAAAAAAAAAAAAAAAAAAAAAACACTTCCCATTCAACAGAACTTTATATTTTAAGTACAAATAATTTAAATACAAATAATAATTGGTGAAGTGTTTGAATTCAAAGTCTGTACAAAATCAAGTATTGTAATTTTTAAGCATTTTTAAATTAAATTAAATAAATAGATCAACCCAGGAGTGGCTCCATTTTCTCAAAAGGCAAATCAATTTATTGAAGTCAGAATAATATTGTATCGAGTGTTATTCTGCACACGTGCATCCCTTCTTTTCCTTCAAGCTCTTTCTCAGTAGTTATTCTGTATATCAAATTTTATGAGTTTGGTGGTTTGGTCCAATTACAGAGTAGAACGAAGTGTTGACTGTTTGACTTCTTAGAGAAGCAGTCATGATATCAGTGTGATATTTATCGTCTTGCATTACATAGTTGGATGGTAAGTATTTTAGAAAAAAAGATAGCTCGAGTGGTCTTGTGAGTCGTGGTTGCAGGATAAAAAAAACAAAAAACAACCATGACAGTTAGGGGGGAAAAATCGACATGTCATGTCATGTTCTTTACCGAACTTGTCAACCAGCTTGGACAGAACATCTCCCCCCATTGGCTGCTGCTCCTCTCATGGCTGAACAGCGAAGAGCAGCGGATTGGTGATCTATAATTAACCGGTGGGTCGGTGTTGATGTCATTGACACAGCGTGGATGTAGAAGGTGGCAGTGCCAAGGCACCTGTTGTTGTGGAGTGTGGCATCTGATATCATTACCTACCCAGCCGGAGCGCCAACGTCACCCGCTGGGTCGCGAACTGTCCAAGCCACAGACCACGCTCGCCTTTCACACACACACATGCACAAAAAACACACAGATATGTGAAAAGCACACAGATCATCCACTGTCATCATGTCCTCCTTTACATAACGGACTCCGACAGTCCTGACACCTAGAGGGCACAGATCTGCAGAGAGGTTCAATTATTCTTAACGATGTTTTGATGGTGGCTGCTTGACTTATAGAACTATCAGAGTATGGCTGTACAAACACACGGTGGTTAAATCTTTAAAATCTACAGTATGTGTGATCATAACCCAAAGGGCGTAAAAGAAGGTCCAAGGCTAGGATTGTTAACCATCAGTCACACAGTCCAATGATACTTTATTTCAGACCCATAGGGGAAGAACTATGAAGAACTGGAGGCCGTGATGAAATGTGTAAAAGCATTAATGCTACAGTCATGTGACATGAATTCAAAAGGTGAATGTGAGTAAAACTTGGAGATAATAATCATCCTGCCTCTTTTAAATCAGTATGTAGTCGAGTTAAAATCAGTTTGCCTTTGGGAATGAGGTGAACATAAGTGTTAAGGAGCATAAAAATGTGACTCAAAGTAGCTCACTCTGCAGGGAACCAAAGGGTTGCTGGTCCAAATCCCGGTGGGGACCAAATCTGGAATTGGTAGGAATTGGTCTGGTAGCTGGAGAGGTGCCAGATCACTTCCTGAGCACTACCGATGTGCCCTTGAGCATAACTATTTGTTGATGCTAGGCTGCTAAATTTGTGCAGCACTCGAGTCCAAAAAATGTTAGCGTATCTTATCGTAACCTATTGTTTCCCATCGTATCCTATCCTAGAGCTCCCCATCATCATTTAGCTTCTCAAAGGAATGAGCAAATAATCTCATAAACTTTTGAATATTCTGTCTGATTTTCTTGCAGCTGATCGCAGATACCTTCACTGTTACTTGTGCTTATCATTGTAAAATAGTGATACAGCTGCTTTCAGCCAAAATGGTAAAGAGAGGATTTTATCCATGATGCATGTTTTGATAGTCCCTCTGTATAGTTTGTTACCGTATGATTCCTGCACATATTGATAGAATACAACAGAATTACTTTATCAATCCCAAACTGAGAAATTGTGGAATTCAGGTTAATTTCAAACCAGGTTTCATGGGTCATGGACTGTCAACAGTTTGAGTAATCATTTTATCATTTATGTTATTTTTGCCACATTTTGGCTAACCTGGGGATTAGTTTAAAACATATTTGACTGTTTGTATTTCTTTGCCACATCTGAATCCTTATTGTTCTAACCTTATATTTATAACCAATGGAAACAAATGGTGACGACACCAAAATGCAGGTTTGTAATAAACAGAACTCTCTTTAAAATCACATGATAAAGAGAACATAAGACAGCCATGGAGTATTAAAATCACAAGTTTGACCTAAAAAGTCTAAAAACACTCCTCTCAGCCGGCATTATTGGAAAGAGTAGATGAGAGATGTTGGGGTTTTTTTGCTATATGATGCATCTGATGTGAAGATCTGGTTGTTTTATATGTCAGGGAAAAAAAACATAAAGCCTGAGCGATAGCGTAGTGCTGCACATCGGAGAATGACAAATGGATTGAACGTTTACAGTGAGACAATGTGACCGTTCCGGCTAAATGTCATTTATTGGGTGTAGCAGCTTTTCCCAAGCAGATCAGAATGCCTAAGCCCCGAGCACTGGCAGGGATTTCACAGCTCCAAAACTGATTTTCAGGGTTCATGCACATCTGTGTACCCATGGTAAATCGCTGTATTTCTAAAGCCAGTAATATATCTCATCGATGGATGTCGTGTACACCTTTTCTAATGACTTTCATATTTTGTTGCTCTTACTTTGAATCCGGGGCGACGATGTGCAGTTTCTGCTGTGATCGTGTCAGCAACTATGAACCACTTCTTAATAACTTCACATCTTTACTCTTTAATGAACCATTACTTTCCATGCATGCGCCGATAAATTAACACACATATTTACAAAAGACTTTGATGTTAGACGTATTTTTTAATTCCAATAGCCCCAAACCCCCGGGCGAGCACATCCCATAATGTAATGTGTTTTTTTTTTCATGAATCAGTAGCTCCCCAGATATGCAATAAAGACGCAGCAGTGCTCTACATTATTGATTCAGTTTCATAACAACCCAGAGTGTCTTCATTCACGGCAATCGCTGAAGAAGGAATCGCAACGCACTTGTTTAAAAAAAATCATTGCACCAATTAGTGAAGTTGGAGCGTCTCCTCTCGCTTTAATAAGTCCTGTGAGATCTGATTTATAATAAGAACAGCTTTTGTTCACCGCGCCGACGGCTTATTGCTAATTTGCAGTCGTTTGCTGTATTAACAAAGCGTTTCAGGAGGTGTATAAAATATCATAAGTATGTACACAGGTAAGTGTGTGCAAGAGGAGGGGGCTGGAAAACACACAGAATAAGAAGGTTGGGTCAGAGAAACCACATGAATATAAATACACGCAGAGAAGGAGAGAGAAGAGGGAAGGCCGTGTCCCGGCAGCTGGAGCCGGGCGAGCGAGTAGACTGACCTCCCCCAAACCTTCAGCGATGTGACCACCCGACGTCCCTGACGCCCAGCCACCACCATCGGACTGCGTCGTCCCTCAACCATCGCCGTCCTCATTCATACCTAATGGATGGATGGACGAACGGATGGATAATCCAGACGGAAATTAGAAGCCAAGAGTAGGTTTAGTCACCAAAACTTTTTTAAGTTTTACAAAAAGGCAAATGATTTGGGCCAAAATAAAACAACAAGTTGATTTCTTTATTTTTATTTGGGGGTGGGGGGCAGACAGGACATTGGATAGAGTCTGAAATCAGGGAGAGAGAGAGAGAGAGTGGGAAAAGAGTCACAGGTCGGACTCGAACCCGGGCGCCCGCCTTGAGGTCTATATCCTCCGTACAGAATTCCACCAACACGCGCGCAACCACTATCCCACCTGCGCCCCAGCAGGTTGATTTATAACATAGGAAACAAGCTACACGTTAGAGAACAAACCACCAGACAAGGTAAAAAAAAAAAAAAAAAACCTGGATGTTAAAATTTTACGAGACTTTTTATTCGTCCAGTCCTGTTACTAACTTCACTTTCACTGGACGTCTTTCTTGTTTTGCTATGTTTGGTTTTATGCAACTAAAACGCCTCATCTAAAGAATTCCTCCATATTCTTCCCTAACTGTCTGATCATTTGTACTTCCGGTAGCTTCTTGTATTTTTAAACCATACCATCCAATACCAATACCATCAGCGAACACCCGTCAGTGATGGAAGTGAATTTGTTTTCTTTTTTGTTTTCATGACTTTGTGTTGAGCTCTTGTGATGATGTCATATCAGTTGCACAGATGATTTTTTTTCTTACTTTTGCAAACTTTCTGTGAAGCAAACAGCTTGTAGTCCGGTCTCTCTATTTATACATGGTCCATGATCTGGTCTGCAGCGCTGTGTTTTTTGCTTTAGGCGGCTTGTTGCCTTTTCATTAATGTCCCTCAGAGCGAAAGCACCATCGTCCTCTGGGACCGCATGTCATTGGCTGACAAGGTTTAGGGGATTTCAGTGAATTTCTCTGCAACGATGGAAATATCCACAACCCCCCGAGAGGTACAGGAGACAGGAGACTGGCAGGAAATATCTTAATCTGCATTGACCCCTTTGCTGGCACAGTCCCATACCATTAGTGAGAAGAACATGTGCATGCTGCATACCTGAGTTTCTTACATCTGGATTGTGTTGCAGTGACCGAAGGCCCCTGGGTGTGCAGCCTCAGTGGCAGTGCGTGGGTGAGAGCCAGGGTCCAGTGCACCATGGTGGGGGCTCTCCATCACTCTGCCTCCCCGGCTTGACAGGCCACTGGCTCTGGGGCCCGTCAAGGTCTTGCTGAGTGCGCTCAAACTGTGCACTGCTGAGGAAGGGATTCTGTATCCTTCTAATGGATTACTCACCCGCATCACCTGTCCGAGTGGATTCCTTTGACCGACAGACACACACCGCACGCAGCCGAACAAGTCCAACTCTTCGGGAAATTTGGAAGCCTCGTTAAGCGAAAAATATTGCATTATCAAACGAGGATTTCCCCTTAAAAACAATTTTTCTAACCACTTAAAAAAAAACAGATTTGTCTTAAAGGAGACAATGCAGTGAGTCTTTCCAGGCTAAGGTGTGTTCATTCCTAACTCAAAAGGTCACATCTATGTCATCTACTTTTAATTTCGGACGGAGGGGGAGAGAGAGAGCTGGTGTCATGCTGCTGGACACCTGCGGACCCCCGGTCAAGGCCACAGCCCTAATCAGCCTAATACATATGTGTCACATCCAATGACCTACTGGCTCTTTTCATAATAAAGGTCACTCGGTGAGAGATACTCTGTCCCCCCAGGTCCTTCTTAATGGCAAGCCACAGCGGCTTTTATAACCAAGCGCACAATAACTGTTTGAGACACACGCCTGCACACACACCGCTGCACACACACACACACACACATTGTGGCCATTATTATTATTCAAATAAAGCGGATTTATTTCTGGTGATTACATCATGCATACAACTGTTTACTCTTCTTAATTGGACGATCTCCTTTCTACAAAATGTTCACAACAATAAATGATGTTAATGTGCAATGTGCAGTAATTTATTTCTATTTCAACCAAAACAAAGTCTGAACAATTTTTATTTTTTTGGTCAGGTGATACCAATAAATTTGCATCAAATATGAAGAAAAGAAGTTAAATGTTGTCTTCCCCTTCTTAATGTGGGTTCGTCACATTATGAACTTAAAGGCTTTATATGTGATTTTTTGATCCAGCAGATGTCGCCCTTGAGCACCAGCATGAAACCAAAACAACTTGCGCTGCATTGTTGTGTTAGCATGCTAATGCTAGCGATCTTTATTATGCTGGTATCTTCACACTGCATGTAAATTTACCTGAAATGAGCGTGATCTAGAAACACAGTTAAGCAGTGAGTACAGTATGTTATTCTTCTTTTCTCTAGTCCCTCAATTAAACAACTTTTATACACGAGAGGAGGAGTCAGCCAGCCGTCCCAACGATGTAAACAAAGTGAAGATAGGACTCTGAAAACTCTGAAAACATCACAGACAGTGGGACTCGGGTGTTACACCCATTGTAGACAGTCATGACTCACATTTCTACATTTAAGTGTGAAAAATCACATATAAAGCCTTAAAGCACGTTTTTGGTCGTATTTATGCCGTCATATATTTATGTTGATATAGCTTGAGTTCATTCTTCCATCTGTTGATGTTGTTGAGCTTTGAGCTTTAAAAACTTGACTTATTGTTTGGAAATGATTCTATCTACAAACTCAGAATATCAAATTTAAAGATGGAAATGAAACGGCCGTGTTATCCACGTTTGTTTCAGGGCAAATGTTGGTTTAAACTTGAAGTGTAATTTGACAAAATGAGCCGTTGGAACACATCTCAAATGAATTGCGATGACATTGTCGGACACTTTTCAATCATCGTTTTCATCGAAGTGTTCATTTTAGGATCATAAGAAACAAGACGAGGGCAGAGAGGTGCAGGAGAAGCAAAGCCTCCCTGCAGACGTCGACCTCTGGGACGTTAAGATTACAGCTTCTTAACCACAGACGTCCAATTCTTTGATGTTTTATTGGCCGAAAAGGTCGATGAGAAAAATAGAAAATACTCTTTAGTTGAAGCAGAAAAGTAGAAATGAGAAATAAATGGATTTTTTTTTACAGCGGTCTGGACTTCAGCAGATTATTTCAGTCTCGTATAGCTCAAGGTTAAGAACAATGTTCCCCCTCTCTCCTTCAGACAGATACTGTACATCACTGCACAAAGAGGTGAAATGCTATTTCCAGTAAATAATAGCCACAGAGGTCAGGTATTGATCGGCTGCTGAAGGGGACCTTAGGGGCATGTTAAGAGGGGCTATTGTTGCTTGTCAATGATCCCTTTATGGCTTCACACTCGACAGCTCCCGCTCCATCAGTCAGGGTTAACTTAGTCCTCTAATAGCAAATCAATGAGAGTCAATAGATATTATCATGATGTGATTATTATTCAGTCCGGTGGTCCATTAGTCAAAACTGAAACAGTCTTCCCCGTGTGTCCTGCAGCAGCCAGAGAGAAGGTCGAGTGTGCTCCACGTTCAGTCCCGCTCTGAGTCATGCTATGCTAGGTCTTCCATTAGTTTAACTGAGAGAACAACGCAAGAAGTTATATTGAGATAACCTTTACACGAGAGCAGATATTTCACCTGCATTAAGATGAACCTACTTGTTATGTAGCTCTTAGCCTCCTCCATCAAAGTGCCGCCGCCCGTCTGAGAGCCGCATCCGTCTAAAGTGTCGGGCCGTGCGACTAAATGGGGCGCGGGGACAAAATCTATCTAACTATAACCTTTGCAGCGCTGATATTTACGATAAAGACCATTAGGTGTTTGTGTGAGCTGCTTGTGCAAGGGCTAACAACGATCGTGAAGCGAGCCAAGCTATCCAACATGCCCCGACTCATCCGTCTGTTAGCGTCGTTAGGGCCGTGCCGGGTGGATTTCTGAGAGGTTGTGACACAAACTTTATCTCTTAAAAACCTAAAAAACACAGAAAGGACAACATGATCAGTACGTGTTGTCTTCTTCTCCTCGTTTCTCCTGGATTGATTCTTTTCTCTCTCTCTCTCTTTGATTTCAGCTCCTCTGCTCCACTCATCACAGGCGGGACAGCTCTGTGCTCACCTCGCTGTTAGAGGACGGTCTTTACCCCGAGTACTGACTACAGGAAGGATACAGACAAGACGAGGCAGGAATGACTCACTTAAAGCTCTTCTCTGACTTCACTTTGTTATAAAACTGTATTTTAGTGACAAGTCTGTTGAAAGCAAAAAGCAAGCTGACATGTAATCCTTTATCCTTTTATCCTTAATTATCCAACTCATTTTGTTTCTACACCTGTAAGAGTTGTTCTGGTAACAAAGGCTAATCCTACGGTGGCTGGGAAGTGCAAACTAAGTGTGAAACACTTTTGCAAAGCTTGAGACAAGTAAACATTTTTTTACTTTTTTACATTTTTGAAAACAAATGTATAAGACGACTGTGGAGTGGTCTCAGCAGACTGTGTACATGTTTTTTGGTCTTGTCCACGTCTTGAGCCCTTCTGGAAAGATGTGAAACTATTCATCACAGAGACTCTGAACATCACATTGGACTTCTCTTTCACATCCCTCTACCTCTAAAAATTCCTGAAGGTCTTCATAAAAAGGACATATACCTTTTAAAAGTAAAAAAGTGATTACTAAACGTTGGCTTCAGAGGAACCCTCCTACCATGAGACTCTTGAGGAACATTTTGAATTCCATCAGCTTTATGGAAAAAATTTCCTTTTGTCCTGCGACTTCAAAAAGGAGAAGGGAGAAAAATATTGGAGAAAATGTGATTTATACAAAGATAAAGACTCCTAAATATATCTTGTTTCATCCATTATGTTCTGTACCTGTGCCTTTTACATTCTTGTATTTGATCTTATTCATACTGTCTTGTCCTAGTCCTCACTTGTTCTGTGTTTCTTGTAAAACAAAAATGAAAAATAAAGTATAAAAAAAAAAAATAATAATTTACAAGACAACAGAATCTCACCGGAAAGGGAATACCAAAAGTGACCCAGAAGAGATTTAGTGAGCGGTCAATTAGTGTGATTCAGCAGAAAGACTGCCTTAACTGTCTCAGGAAGTAAACTCAGTATAACACACAGTCACACACACTCAGCGCTCACTCACTCACGTCCAGGTCCTAAAATCTACATTTGTAAAAGTTTTTTGCTTTTGTAATTCTGTTTTATAAAATATGTAAATTTGTCTCAATCTTCCTTAAAAGTCTTTCGCACTTTCTAAGATTGTTTTTTTCACTTCCCAGTCACCGTACATACCAGCATACCAGTATCTTGTACCAGTATACAGTAAGGGTGTTTTTCATTATCAGCACAATTGCTCCCCCCTCCCCCGCTGGTCTGTGTTCACATTAGTAACATCGCTCCATGCCTGAGTACACCTGCGTATGATCACAGTCCGATACAGCAGGGGGCAGTATGCATGACAGTCGGTTTGCAAATCCGCCAAGAAGCAGAAAGAAGAAGACGCAGTAACCATGGCAACCACTCGAGTCAGTCCTGCTAACTGTCGATGCTTTTGTTTATTCCTGAGGCGCCAACAACGACCTGCCTCCTACGTGTAGATCTAACTCGATGCTCAGAGGAGGAAACGGCCCCGTGCTTCGCAGATACGACGTTTTTTGAAACGTCAGCATCAGAATTTCTTGAAGTCTGATGATTCTGTTTTTAGTCCTAAAAGCCGAGACGGTGGCGGGGTTTGAAAACGACCCACGGCTAGCTGTTAAATAAATTAATATAATTCTTAATTCTATATCCAAATACTTTATAAGTTAAATATTTGTTAGTGCGCACCCCATGTACAGAAGCTAAAGCCCTTTGAGCGGGCGGCCCGGGTTCAAATCCGACCATTTGCTCCTTTCCCGCATGACATTCCCAACTCTCTCACTCCCTAATTTGCGACCCTATCCACTGTCCTATCCTTACAATAAAGGCATAAAAAGCCCCAAAATAAACATTAGAAACACTTTAATTGCTTTTAACTAATTTTAAAAAAAATATAGAAAAAGAACATAAAGAAAATTTGCATCCTTCTCTTTTTTCTTTTTTTTCTGCAAGATTCTGCAGCCAGCGTGCAGCGTCTCAGCTTGTGTGTCCGCAGTAAAAAATGTAAAGCACACACCAAATCAAATTCAAAGGTGTCCTATCGAATGCATCAACGCAGCAGTGGGAAGCCCCGCTCTATTTATTTTGCATATTCATATGATTACACTTCCACAGGACAAATACATCCACGTCAACACCGCCGTCCTTCCTTTGATTCCTCTCGATAAAAAGCCTCATCTCATTTCATCCCCGAAACCTTTCTAGTCTAAAACCTAGACACCCTGATTTGGTAAAAAAAAAAAATGTAATTCTAATTTATCATTTTTCTGCCTGAGGCAAAACTCTCTCAAGCCTGGGGCTGTTTGAAAAGCAGTCGGACACAAAGACAGACCCTGGGAACTTTGCCCATGCAGTCAATCAGTCAGACACCCCAGAGTGCCCGGACCCCAGCAGCTTGTTTTTTTGTCCGAGGATATCAAACAACTTCTCCTCTCTCCCGTTAGATAATAAAAACATGTTAATAGGAGTGAGTTGTTTCTGTCTTTTTTTTTCTGTTAACAGGAGATGGTTGGTGGATTTGCGTTGTGTCTCTGTAGGTTTTTTTGCAGCCTGGGCAGCAGAGTGGACATCAAAAGGGCCGGGGTGGAGGAGGTCTGTGACGGCGGTGAATGCAGCTGGTGTCTGAGTCTCTGAGCTGGATGGAGCGACGGGCCTGGGTCTCAGCTGCCCCACAATGAAGACGCACAGAGGGAAGGGAGCGTCTTTAAAGGCAAAAACACACACTTATGAACCCCCCCCCCCCTGAAAATAAGTTTCTGTACTAAAACACCACTCGGTCGATGAAATCCTGCAGAGTTTAATCTCTTTCTTCTTTATTTTTTTGGGGGGCCTAAAATCTCCAACAAAGTGTTTTTACCCTGATTGTTTCAATTAACTTCTAGGCAAATATTTAGTCGAAATCTATGCAAATTCTTTGACTTAAAGTTGAGCTGTGAGCTTTTCAGGGACTCTTAGGGCAGCAGGATGATGCAAAAACTTTAAATCACAGCAAATTATTAATTGTCTTATAGAATCATTTGTTACTCATTCTGCTTGCTAAAAAAAAAAAAAAAAGATTTAAGACACACATAATTATTATTTCCCTTTTTTATTGAGACTTTTTTTCTGGATGTTTTTTCTTGTTGTGAATATCACCACCATATTACCACAAACTGAATTTATGGCTGTGAAACAGTACAACAGAATCCTCCTTTTCATCCGTGCGTAGAAGAAGAGGGGAAGAGTCTGAAGGACAAAGAGTGAAATCCTGCTGGCATGCTGCGGACAGCTTCATGTCTGATGTGGTCCTGACTTCACAGTGGGACTCTGTTTCTCTGCTGCTGACAGCTTTCCCCTCGCGTCCACTCGGAAAAAAAAGTATCTTTAAGCGGGGTTGCAGTCAAAAAAGAAAACAACACTGACCACATTTTTTTTTTTTGTGGAGGGAGGTTATTTTAGGGTGAGAGAAAAAAGTAGAATTTGAGTGGAAGTAATAAAATGTTTGAAATGAAGAAGCCTCCGTTTGTCTAATGGAGGATCTCTAAAGGACTGCTTTTCCCCCTCTCTCTCTCGTAGACTGTGAGTTCCACATTCAGCCTGTAGAGGGCGTGCCTAAACTGCAGTCTGCTCGGGCTCAGCGGGGAGTCCACAGACATACAACATCTCCACAGAAGAAAAAAGCACAGGGGCGACTTTCATCCGTTCATAAAGGCAGGAAATGGGTTTTTTTGTCAGATCGAGGAGCACTCATTTTTTTACAACACAAGCAAGTGCACCGATTAACTCAGACTTTACAACCGTTTCACATTTTCTTAAGAACCTATAGGCTATGATTTAAACTGAAGAACATTTAACACCAGAAATCAACTTTTAC